>NW_019384342.1:210191-225659 GCF_000671375.1 Centruroides sculpturatus
GTTGCAAGATTTGGCTACATTGCGCCAAATGTGGCTACTTTTTTAGTTTGACGTAAAAAAATATCATTTGGCGCTTTGGCTACTTTTTGGGCTACATATCATTTATAAATATATTAGTCGAATAAAAATGCACTTTAAAATGGTGTTTCGTCGCTTTTTATTAATCAGAGACGCAAATATTTGCGTTTTTTCTAATAAATGAATTTATCTATTTCTAAGTAAAAATTGAAAGTGTCTGTAGAAGTAATTTTTTTAAATATTCTGTTTCTTGATAAAGTTTTAATACTTATTATTATAATCTAGACATGTTAATCCTTAAATATACTTGTATATTGGGCCACAAGTATATATTATATATACTTGTGGCCCAAAACTCCTTGACTTCTTCCAGTGCGGCCAAGAGAAACAAAAAGGTTGGACACTCCTGGTATAAGGTTTATGTAAAGAAATTGTATAAGTATATGGGAGCCGCAATAAGAGTCTAAACTCTATATTCTAGAATCTAGAAGAACCGGATGCGGCTCGCGTGCCATTGTTTGACCACGATCTGTATATGATGTCTAAAATTCCATTAGACTTGTTTATACTTGTTTTGTAAGTAGGCCTACTTATAAAATTTTATTGTTTATGTTAGTTTGAACATTCTATTTTTGGTAAGAATTTATAATTTGTAATAATTAAATTTGAAATTTTTAAAATTATATTAAAGTTGTTAAATTTCAATAATTATAAGATAACAAACTTAATTGATTTATTAACATAATTATTTTGATTACAATTGCCCATCAACTTCCAGAGGCAGTTGTGACAAAATCAGCAATTTTAGGAAACTAATGAAATAAAATTTTTTAATTCACAAAATTTTGAAAATAAATCAGCCTTGTCATATAAAATCGTTTCTCTGTTTAAATTGCTGTAATTATAAAGTAATTTAATAATTCAATTTATTTCGAAAGTTGTATTGCTTCTAAGATAATAGAGCAGAAAAGAATATATGAAAAAAGAAAAATGCAACTAAAAATCTGAGTTAGTTTGCTTGTAATTAAATACGGAAAAAACAACGCAAAATACCGTCATCTTTTAAAGAATTCTATAACCGAAATAAGAATACAAATAAAATAAAATAAGTTCCGTTAAAATCGGGGGACAGATTACCGAGTTATCTTCGTTCTTTCTGACGACGACGTCACTTTTTAAAGTTTCCGATTATGTTTAATTAAATTTACGTCACTCCGCCGATGGAATGTTCCCGTAGAACACTTTTTTAACTTTTAATTTATTCTGTATACGTTGGTTCAATGGAACGGACGAAGGCCTTGAATGAGGCCAAAACGTTTGTGTGATTAGTACAGTAAATCGAGTGCCTGATAGGTACTGAGGTTTCTGTGCAAGTTGTAGCTAGATAATGTGAATTCTAACTATTTCAAATTAATTTTTTTCTGTCCTCTGTACAATTGTAAATCTTCGACCGATACGCACCCGTATTTTACCGACTTTCTTCGGGAAGGTCGGTAAAATACAGGTATAAATGGAATGTCGGTTGCAACTGAATAGAACAAACATTTTTAAAACATTCTAGAATAAATATTTCAAATATTGATTATGTTGTCATCAGATTAAAATCTAATTAAATTTAGTTAAATGCCTCAAGGTACAGTACAGTACATTACTATTATGAATTAGATAACATGTAAAGTATATGGCAGGAGTGGTCAAACCTTGTCATAATAACTTGAGGGCCATACACTGCTTCTCAGAAATACACAAGAACCGTACCTTTGTTAAAAGGTCTACTGGAGAGCCTCATCATCTATTTATATTATATATAGTTAAAACTTAAAATAATGTAGTTATCAATGTTCTATAGTATATATCATTGTTATTCTACTGATACTTTATGACTAACTAGGTAAACAATTATTTAACTCTTTCGACTTTATGAATGTACAGTATTATAAGCTTTCAGTCGAATTGCAAGGACTGCATATTGCAAGTTGCAATATGCAGTCCTTGTGTATATTATACTACGTAAGTCTAATAGAAAGAATATTTACAAAATATTACATCTGTATAAATACAGAAGTCTGTATAAGGTTTATGTAAAGAAATTGTATAAGTATATGGGAGCCGCAATAAAGGTCTAGACTCTATATTATAGAGTCTAGAAGAACCGGATGCGGCTCGCGTGCCATTGTTTGACCACGATCTGTATATGATGTCTAAAATTCCATTAGACTTGTTTATACTTGTTTTGTAAGTAGGCCTACTTATAAAATTTTATTGTTTATGTTAGTTTGAACATTCTATTTTTGGTAAGAATTTATAATTTGTAATAATTAAATTTGAAATTTTTAAAATTATATTAAAGTTGTTAAATTTCAATAATTATAAGATAACAAACTTAATTGATTTATTAACATAATTATTTTGATTACAATTGCCCATCAACTTCCAGAGGCAGTTGTGACAAAATCAGCAATTTTAGGAAACTAATGAAATAAAATTTTTTAATTCACAAAATTTTGAAAATAAATCAGCCTTGTCATATAAAATCGTTTCTCTGTTTAAATTGCTGTAATTATAAAGTAATTTAATAATTCAATTTATTTCGAAAGTTGTATTGCTTCTAAGATAATAGAGCAGAAAAGAATATATGAAAAAAGAAAAATGCAACTAAAAATCTGAGTTAGTTTGCTTGTAATTAAATACGGAAAAAACAACGCAAAATACCGTCATCTTTTAAAGAATTCTATAACCGAAATAAGAATACAAATAAAATAAAATAAGTTCCGTTAAAATCGGGGGACAGATTACCGAGNTTGAAAGTGTCTGTAGAAGTAATTTTTTTAAATATTCTGTTTCTTGATAAAGTTTTAATACTTATTATTATAATCTAGACATGTTAATCCTTAAATATACTTGTATATTGGGCCACAAGTATATATTATATATACTTGTGGCCCAAAACTCCTTGACTTCTTCCAGTGCGGCCAAGAGAAACAAAAAGGTTGGACACTCCTGGTATAAGGTTTATGTAAAGAAATTGTATAAGTATATGGGAGCCGCAATAAGAGTCTAAACTCTATATTCTAGAATCTAGAAGAACCGGATGCGGCTCGCGTGCCATTGTTTGACCACGATCTGTATATGATGTCTAAAATTCCATTAGACTTGTTTATACTTGTTTTGTAAGTAGGCCTACTTATAAAATTTTATTGTTTATGTTAGTTTGAACATTCTATTTTTGGTAAGAATTTATAATTTGTAATAATTAAATTTGAAATTTTTAAAATTATATTAAAGTTGTTAAATTTCAATAATTATAAGATAACAAACTTAATTGATTTATTAACATAATTATTTTGATTACAATTGCCCATCAACTTCCAGAGGCAGTTGTGACAAAATCAGCAATTTTAGGAAACTAATGAAATAAAATTTTTTAATTCACAAAATTTTGAAAATAAATCAGCCTTGTCATATAAAATCGTTTCTCTGTTTAAATTGCTGTAATTATAAAGTAATTTAATAATTCAATTTATTTCGAAAGTTGTATTGCTTCTAAGATAATAGAGCAGAAAAGAATATATGGAAAAAGAAAAATGCATCTAAAAATCTGAGTTAGTTTACTTGTAATTAAATACGGAAAAAACAACGCAAAATACCGTCATCTTTTAAAGAATTCTATAACCGAAATAAGAATACAAATAAAATAAAATAAGTTCCGTTAAAATCGGGGGACAGATTACCGAGTTATCTTCGTTCTTTCTGACGACGACGTCACTTTTTAAAGTTTCCGATTATGTTTAATTAAATTTACGTCACTCCGCCGATGGAATGTTTCCGTAGAACACATTTTTAACTTTTAATTTATTCTGTATACGTTGGTTCAATGGAACGGACGAAGGCCTTGAATGAGGCCAAAACGTTTGTGTGATTAGTACAGTAAATCGAGTGCCTGATAGGTACTGAGGTTTCTGTGCAAGTTGTAGCTAGATAATGTGAATTCTAACTATTTCAAATTAATTTTTTTCTGTCCTCTGTACAATTGTAAATCTTCGACCGATACGCACCCGTATTTTACCGACTTTCTTCGGGAAGGTCGGTAAAATACAGGTATAAATGGAATGTCGGTTGCAACCGAATAGAACAAACATTTTTAAAACATTCTAGAATAAATATTTCAAATATTGATAGCCAGAACTTTGAACTTACGAATAAATGATAATATAAAGATACGTCTGTAAAACATATAGAAAGATAACAATAAAAATATAGGAACAAATAATAATAGCTGAGTAAGAGCATTACCCCAATGCGATGCTGAGTTCATGTAGTGCCATGTGGCATATATTTCAAAAGAGGCTCTCCACGCCATAGGCTATGAAATCGGTTCTCATCTTGTCCCACGGAACCGAGGTTTATTTCGAAGGAAAATCTATAAAACGAGGATATGTGGAGGCGTCACGCGTCTATAAAATGTTACTATTAACTGTTACGGTATCTTTTATTCTTTATAGATTTTAAGTAGTAAGTGACTCAACGGGTCACGGTGGCCTAGTAGAAAATAAAAATTTCATGAAATGCATGATTATTCAGCTTGTTGAAGTAGACGAAATCTGCAACTACCACAAAGCCTTTTACTGAAACTTTCCTTGCATTCACGGATCCAAGTTATAAAGTGCTTCTAATCCGTTGAGTGATAGTCCCTAAACTTTCAGCTTCTTTAAATTTTCCTTTTCCTGTGATAACACAATCATCTCCATGCTTTAAAATGTCAAAATTCTTCATCTTGTGCACTTAATTATTTCGCCATAACAATATCCTCTTTGGAAAGGAAAATAATGTACTGTACCTCTAGAACAAGCTATAAATTTTCGGCGGCGTAATATGAAATAATGACAACTATGTGATATTTTACTTAGCGGACTATCCTTTATCATTCTGCTTTCAGCAGATGATAATCGACACGTACAGTACCTAAAGAAAAGATACGCATTTTAAATCGTTTTCATGTGGCTGAAACCAATTTGATTTAATTAATTTGATAATCCAGTTTACACTAAGATACTAATACATTACAATATCTATTATTTATAACATATATTTATTTACTTTATTATAAATGTCAAATTTTTTGTATATAGTTTGCTTATAACATTTTGGTATAATATTTCAGAATATTTTATTCTAATACATGAATGGGTAATGTTATCTGGTTTGTCTTTTCTTTTATTAGAATATTCACTTTTTAATTTTTTTTATTTAATTTTTGATTAGAAATATAATTTATTTTAGATGAACATATAACTAATTATTTCCGAATTCACTTAATTTTAAACTTAATATAATTATTTTTAATTATAATTATGGATTAGTATGTCACTAAATAGTTAAAGATAGTGAAATGCAATGAGCATTTTATCAGTTGCAATCAGAATTACTAAATTTCAGGAACTAAGAAAATTTCAAGTGTTATTGAATTATTACTTTCTCAGTTACTGAAATGAAATTAATATATCGAAAAATTGCATTAACTGTAAAATTAATTCTTTTTAAAATAAAATAAATATTAACCGTATTTATAAATTACGACAAGATAATTTTAAATCAATTTCGTATATAAGTTACTTTTTTTGTTAATAATTCTAAAAGATTGATGTGCAGGGAGAAAAGAATGCTAATTGATTAAAGAAAATTTAAAGAAAGTCGATGACAAAAAAATCAGATTATAAACATCACAGTGACAATGAATAAGAATACTCATCTGTTTAATTGATTACAAAAATGCATTTTATTATGTAACTATGTGAAATTATAGGATGCTGAAACTGCTGATATAGTAGCTGATATACAGCTAGTATATCAGCAGTTTCAAAGCGCTGCTTTGAAACGTTTTTCTATTGCAATACTTTAATAATTTTGATTATTAATATTCTGAAAAGTTAGTTTTTATTAGTAAAATATTATATATTTACTTATTAACTAGCAAACTCTTTTTGAATACAAACAAAACTACGATGTGTATTTTCTTCTCCATCTACCATTCCTATCTACTAAATATGATTACTAATATTAATATTAATCCTACAATTTATTTCTCACAGATTAAATATTTTAAAACTAATCCATATTCTTTGCTTTACTCTACAAAGTCGACAACTTTCTTGACGATTTTCATATATAGATCATGCTTTGATATGACAATCACTTATTGTTAATGTTATATAATGCATGCACTTATAACTTCAATTTATAGAATAATTTTCAGAAGCTAAATGAGTACAGGAATGCACTTCAATAAATTAATTCTAAATAAGTTTATCCTTTTTTTGTGCATTCTCAATTAATGTGGCAAATTCTTCTTAAACACTTTTCGTATATTTTCGAGAACAGTTTTTATATATTTGTATATATATAATATAATATAATATAATATAATATATATATCTTGTCTTTTAACTTTGGGGTTTTTAAGATCTTGTATCTGCTTGAAAATAATGTATTCGAAAGCATTAATCTTATGTGGATACAGCATGGAAAATTATCAAAAACGTGCTCAGAATTTCTTTATTTCTTTATTTTTTGTGAATAGAATCATTCAAATTGTTCGTGTGCAAACATATGAAAATTTGGCTGATTGATAACAACTATCAAAATTCGAGCATTTTTTAGTGGGAAAATAGTTTTGGAATACTTAATATTATAGAAAAATGACTTTGGTAAACTCATACGAAAATAATTCCTCTCAAAGCCTGTAATAATCTGAGATTTTCGCTTCGGAATACGAAAGTTAAATGATATCTCATATTGCCGATCGATTGAAGTATCTTGTTATAATATTTAAAATATATACGTGGTATACTAGGTATAACTAGCAAAAAGTTATTCAGCATTTCCCGAAACATTTTTGTATTCTTAAATCAAAAATAAAAACAAATGAATAATCAGATTTTGAAGAAAACGGATCAAAGATACACACACAGTACCCTGGAAAACTCCCGAATACGTGTAAGAATGTGATACTCGTATGGTACAGAATAGCGCAATTTCATTAGCAGGGTAGACAGAAGTTTTTCAAGAGACAGTGGTCGTCGACTTCTGCCTGCACGAGAAAAAAATTTAAGGCATCCATTTTTCTGTTAACTCTAATGTACAGTACAATTCACAGCCGAATATCAAATGATAATAGTAACCTATTACCATTTAATATTCGGCTGTGAATTGTACTGTCAAATTTCGCGTCAAATTCCAGTCAAATTTCGGGTAAAATGGACAAAGTATTTAAACTCGAGCGCCCTCGGAAACCCAAAAAAGATATATTTTATACTCTGGCAACTTTATATTAAATAATTTTCCTACTCGAATGTCACTATTCACCTGGTAATCTCCTGAATGAGAGGTTGAATCCTGAAAAGTTTCGTGCATATCTCGAATCTTATGTTAAAATGCATAAAGAAAAACCAACTAACTTTCTTCTGTATATGTTAGATTTATCTTATTTATGGGTAGTTTGTAATAAAGTGTTGATTTTCTTTCCCTAATTATTCTGGTTAAGTATGCTATATTGCGGATCAGTCCTGTTCATAATAAATAAGAAGCTCCATGTCTACATTGCTAAAACCAACCAACAAAGTAGATTATTTTTGAATTTTGTATTTCAAAAACGCATTAAAACAAATTATGAGTATTTGCACGTAAAAGGTTAAAAGTACAATAATTTATATTTATACTATATTATACCTTTAACAAGAAAACATATATTAAATAGAACAATCTATTAATAATTATTATTAACGTCAACGTTTAAATATATAATGATATTGACGAAAGTTATTGCTACAGATTTTCTGTTTTCTATTAGGGGTATTGTCTCATACGCCACTGAAGCTTGAATATGGGTGCAATGAATTGAAATACTAATCGATAGATACATTTTTAATTCTCAGTAATAAAATTTGTTTATATTATTCTCTAATGAAGATCAGATCATTTCAAAATGCTTTAACGGAATGCTTTTTATGTCAATTACACTGAAATGAAATAATTGACTTAAAGATAAAGACCAAGGATTAAAATTAAATTCAAAATAATTTAATTTTAATCAAATATACATATGATAAGTGATATCATGTATATATTCTTCAACAATTCTTTTAAATCATTCTAACTTCTTTTTGGTAAAAATATACACATAATAAGTGATATTATCGTATATCTTCGAGAACAGATATACAATGTATATTTTTACCAAAAAAAAGTTAAAATGATTTAAAATAATTGTTGCAAGAAACAAAAAAGAAGAATGCAAACATTGCTTCAATTCTTATTACAAAAAATTGAGATCCATCATGAAATGATAAAGTATGCAACCAAGAAATAAAAGTGTAGCTTATCAATTTAGGAGTTTTGGACCAGATAAATGATATAATGGGAGGATAAGAAAGAAGTTTATTATATAAGAAAAAATTATTAAAAGAGTGAAAATTATAAAAAATAGTTTTATTAGATAAGTATGTATCGTAAGATTATAATTTGCAAGCAACTGTTCTTCCGCCGATAATATATGACGTGAAAGTTTGACACTAGGAAAGAAACAAGAGAAAAAAAATTATTAAAATACTTCAATTTATCTTAATAAATTTACTAGGAATGTAGAATACATAGATTCAAATAAAACAAATGATTATATGATTAGTAAATCAAATCAAATCAAATCAAACTGTCCTCTACTGGCAAAGATTTTAAGATTATGACTGGGATATTCTAGACTTCTTTGAAGGCAACAGTAATCTCAAAAAAGTAAAGATTTACACTAGGAATGGTATATAAAATAGATGAATACAATCAGTGAAGAACTTCTGCACTAGCAAAGCTTTTCTGTGAACTTAGTACTATAAAATAGCATGAGTATATCAACTAAAAATAGAATTAGTTTGGAACTTGAAATAGAAAAGAAACCAGAATTATAATCCTAATGTAACAACATTGAAGTAAGCAAACATCACTAGGTCAGCGTTGATGCATTAAAAAATATATGTATTTGAAGATGAGTATTCAAAATTTAGAACGGAGGAAGTTGAAGAAGAAAATTCTGAAATTGAAATGATAAGAATGGCTAGTCGGATTGAATGTAAAATTTGCGTTTTGTCATTATTGATAAAAATATCCAGCAACGAGTTACATAACTTTCCAAGCTATTAAGATTTTATTTAAAAATAACTTTTATACTATTAATCATATTATTAATAAATAAAATTATATTTAGCGCCATCTATTATGAGATTTTTTTATAAAAACATTTTTTACATTATTAGTTATTATAAAATGGCGAAAAGCTTCATTTTGAGGATAAAGATNTATTAATCATATTATTAATAAATAAAATTATATTTAGCGCCATCTATTATGAGATTTTTTTATAAAAACATTTTTTACATTATTAGTTATTATAAAATGGCGAAAAGCTTCATTTTGAGGATAAAGATGACTTTTATAAAAATTTGTAAATGTTAATAACGAGTAAAATCTTCATTAAGACTGATTTCTCTCAAGATATGACACATGAAACCTCTCTATCTCCCTACCCCTTTGACCTTTAACCACCAAAATTCAACAGTATTAATGCCCTTACAAAAAAGCATGATAAATTTCATTTCTTAGTCATTACCCTATCCTGAGGTATTAAACGAAATCGACACCCCCATACACATATATCATTTAGGGAATTTTTTCTGCCGTTTTCTTGATTTTTTTGGGGTTCAGTAGGTCTCAAAACCTGGAAATTTGCAAAAAGAAAAACAAGAAGGTCAAATTTGACACGATTTCAACACTTTTCCTTGTTATGTGTAGATAACAGCCAGAAAATTAAAACTGGTTTTAGAGTGTTAAGGCTGTTTTTTTGCAAATTTTGGACAGAAATAAATAGATATTACTTTGGATGAAACATAAAGTATATCCTGTGTGTTAAAGATTACTATTGTAACAAAGATCGCGTTTAGTTCAGTAATATGCACATATTCATTAATATTTTGCAATTTTATATTGCAATATGTTTATATTTAGATATATTGGGCTGCAATTTGAAAAATTGTAGACCTGTATTCATACTGTTGTCTGTCTGACTGTGTTTCCTTAATATCGAGAACGCAGTTAGAAAGATGAAAGACGAGACGAGATATGGATACCTTATGGGCAGGAAGTCCCGATTAACTATATAGAAACTTCCAGTTTACATTGGATGTTACGTCATTTTGATTCAAATATTTCCCCCGAAAGGTGTTAGATAGATGACCGGCACGACTCTATTGTTAAAGGAAACGTATACAGGGTACAGTACTGTACAGGGGCAAGCCACTATTAATTTGAAGTGGAGAGCATATATTTTAAANGATGAAAGACGAGACGAGATATGGATACCCTATGGGCAGGAAGTCCCGATTAACTATATAGAAACTTCCAGTTTACATTGGATGTTACGTCATTTCGATTCAAATATTTCCCCCGAAAGGTGTTAGATAGATGACCGGCACGACTCTATTGTTAAAGGAAACGTATACAGGGTACAGTACTGTACAGGGGCAAGCCACTATTAATTTGAAGTGGAGAGCAATATATTTTAAATTAAATAAATTAATAATATGGTTAAAAATTGCAGTTCGGCATTGAGACGATGTCACAATACATAACTGCTCACTCCAAATTGTTAATTTATTAATACATCTGATGGGAAATTAACAATACTAATAATGTAGTTAATTTTATAAACGTCGTATTTTTTTATATAATACAGTTGATTCTTTTCATAAAAATTCCAGATACAATTGTCCCTTGTTATATCGTGCCTCTTACCGCTCATTCGGATAAACTGAGTTTTTGTCTTTCAAATATAAAAGCGCTTTAGCTAATAATTAAAAAAAATAGATTTTCATTGCATTTCTACTGGAAAAAAATATTACCTTATTCCAGTCATTGACATTAAAATTACCATTGTATGAAATACAACCCACAAAAAAAAGGTCGGCATGAAGCTCGAAAATAGTTAAAATAGGTTGATAGATACATCTGTTATATCGTGCCATGTGACATATCGCTCATTCCGATTGTCTGACGACATGACGGGGGACTACTCTAATATATAAATAATATGTTTAGATCATGATGTTTTTGTAAAAAATTATGACCCAAACATTTAAATTACTTATAATAGTTATTTAATTATAAATAAAGTATCCAGGATCAACAACCTGCATTGATAAAATTATTTATATCTATATAATTGCATACAGCACAATATGGATTTTTCTTAATATGCACTCCAAATAAAATATCCAGGATCAACAACCTGCATTGATAAAATTATTTATATCTATATATGTCAATATTGATTTTTAATTATCAACTAAGACTATGTTAAATAAATGTACCGCGTTTTCTTGTTTAAAGATTAGAAGAATTTCATTTTATACTGAATTTACAGAGCTAACAAATGTAATCAATTTCTAAAGATGTTAAATTTTTGATTTCATATTATTATTTTCTGTTAGATGCATTAGAATTAATCAAATAACAGTAACTCAAAATTAATAGAAAGATAAAGATAATATCAATATAAAATGATTTATGAGATTATTTACTTATTGAATCATATTCTTAATTTTAATATTTAATTTGTGCTTGTCTTACAAATTATATAATTAGTACATTTCACTAAAAGCTGTATATTTTATAAGAAAGTAAATATTTAATAAATGAATCAAATATACAAGGTATAAATTGATATGAAGCTGCAAAGATAATTAACTCAAACATGTAGATCTATAGGCTACTAAGATAGAGGAGCCCATTATGGCCCATAAAGTGTGGACCATTATTTTAACTAATTGGTTCAAATTTTATGGGCCATAATGGGCTCCTCTGCCTTATTTATTTTAAATAATGACACTATATTCACAAAATTGAATATTAAAAAGATTTATAAAATATAATTTTTCTTTTGTGAATTAGTCGATACTAAAAACTGTTTCGATCATTATATATATACATAATATACATAAACCTTAACAGAAAAAAAATTATTTTCTATTTTAAAATCTGTTATCAAATTGCTAAAACACGTGATAATGAATGCGTCATTATTACTTTGAAACAAGACAATTGAATTGCAATGACATAAACTACAAATTTTTAAAAATTGAGCTAAGTAAAAACATTATTGAAAATCAAAAATTAGAAAAAAAAACAAAAATGAAATGTATCGAACATGCTTAACTTTACGTTTAATGGAATTTGATTATTCGCTCAAGATGTTCCCTCTCTCTGATAAATATTCAAGACAAAATTATTTAAATCTTTAAAGTAAGGATGATTATTGAAGTATGTATCTTGATAAATTCTTTTCATTTCTTAAAAATGATTATTATTTAATAATTTACTATTTAATTAATTGATTATACAAATGTAAAATTCATAAATAAATATCTACTTCTTTACTTTATTCTTGCTGCAAATAGTAGGACAAACAAATCAACAAAAAATGTTTATTAAAAGTTAACTATAACAAGTTTTTGCAACAACGACAACATTATTTTAAGCAAAATTATAGGCAAAAATTTTCTCGAATACAATAATCAGCATTATATATTTAAAGATGCGTAAAGTTTTTTAAGATGTGTTAATGTGATAATTAGTTTTTAATTATTTGGTAAAACAAATAATAGTATTAAAAATTAAATTGAAGACACAGTCTGTTGAAAAACGAATCACCATTTATTCACTTTCAATGTTCCGGAATACAAACTTTTGATGACCGACCTTTCATTGTAGGCTACTGTCTTTAATTTAATTTTAAACTTAATTAATCGCCATCCGACGAAATTCTACAAGTTGTTTAAATAATAGTGTATTTGAAAATTATTTATTTAATGTTTTTCTGCGAAAACAACAAGGTAAAAGTGATCATTTTGTACAATGAAACGCTCTTAACTATCGGCTTTAAAATGAAGAGTAGGTCATAAATGTGTATTTTTTGTAGAAACTTATATTAAATTTCACTCCCGATCATAATTAGAAGAACACCATCTTTTCTTGTGTTACCTTTAATTATGGCTAAAATAGACTTAAATGAATGGAATGTGAGGGTTTTACAGAAATAACATTTCAATTTAACATGTCACAATATTTACAGAATTTACAACGAAGCATAAAAAATAACAAAATTTAATTTTAAGACGTTTTCAGGTAAAAGGATAGCACAAACAACGTAATATTTTTGCTACATCAATATCTTGTAGGGCCACCTTTCCTTTAGAGACACTCAGCTAAGCGTTTTGGTGTGCTTCGAACTTGTTTTATAAGGTACTGTCAAGTAATACTGTCCCAAGCATCATACAAGAACAACCTTCTTCTTTCTGTTTTATTATTTTGCTTTAATAAATCGAACAACTTATCATGTACTTAACCATTAATTTTTGGATAGATAGTTTTGAAGATATTTGTTTTTGAAAACACAAGGATTTATACTCTGCATCTTGGATATCGTGAAAAGATAAAAACTGCCTGCCTTCGTTACATACTGCCCGAACAATTTGTCCCAGACCTTTCTATAATGTTTTGCGGCCATTTCAGCAATTGACTGTTTCTTTCTGCTATCCATTTTTTTTTTGGTCGCTTGAAATGCTTAGCAGGTTGCGTTATCCTGCTAAAAAATAAAGTTATCGTCACCTAGGTTTCACAAGCACATAATTGAACATCTAATACTTTTCTACATTTCTGTAAATTCATTGTTAAGGAACAACTATTAAATCAGTCTCATCCACAAGATATTAAAACGCTTGTCAGAAATTTGAGAATAATACATTTTCCCATGATTGATTTCTATATTGTCGTCTGCTCATTTGAATGTTTGGTTTGGTTTATTTGGTTCAACGCGACATGTGGGCGATCTGCCGAGAGGAATACCTCCTGAAAGGACTTCCTATGGAAAACTTGCTCCTACCTAGGTGTTACAGGCGCGAAGAAAACCCGGAAAACTCCAAGTGGCAAGCCTATTGGCGAAGCGCAAACCCACGACCAACTACCACAGTTCAGTGCTTTTATCCAATCGGCATTGGTTAGCCTTGAATGTTTGGTTCTTTCCTTAAATTATTCCAGTAGTAATGTATGCCTCCAGGGCCATCTAAATTAAAACGCTTGTCAGAAATTTGAGAATAATACATTTTCCCATAGTAAATTTTCCTCCATTCATTTCAGAATGGCAGTTCTACATTGTACTTTAAGCAATGGAGTTGGGCCAGGTTTGCTCTTCAATTTTATTGTGAAAAACACCACGGGAAATTGACGAGAAAAATGTACTTGAGCAGAAATTTGGCTATCAGAAACTTGTTAATGATTGCTAATCTAAATATCTGTCTAAAGTCATTACCATTTAATTTCTTTATTTTTCGTAATCATTTTTGTGATCTTTTTTATAAAATACATTTTCAACTGCTTATTTTGATCTGTTGATTTCTTTAGCAAATAGTGCAAATTGATTTTCCAGCTTCATAAAATTATCCAAACGTTCGAAACCTCACTTTCTGCCAACTGTTTGCAACGAGCTATTTTGCTTGCAGTAAATTGTTCTAGCTAGCCAAATGTATTCAAATTAGTTGGGAAAAGAATGCAAACGTTGTATCTAACTGAAAAAATCACTTTGCATATACAGTCCTTACACTTTTGGACATGTCTTAAAATTCATTTTTGTTATTTTTTATATTCTGTTGCAAATTCTGTAAATATTATGACATTAAAGTTAAATATTATTTCTGCAGATTCCTTACATTCCATTATTTAACTGAATTTTAATCCTAATTAGAGATAACATAAAAATAGTGGCTTTCTTATGAGCAATATATGTACAAGATATATTTTTTATTTAAAACTGTTTCAAAAGCCATACAATTTTATAATTGTTCTTAAATGAGTTTTCAAATATATAAAATTAAAAAAATGAAAAGTAATATACAATAACTTTCTCTTTCAGATATTTCTAGAGAAAATATTGCACAATTGACTAATTACGTGCTTTTACACTACAAAATGTGCTTCGTCAGCATTTATAAATGCAAATTTTATCCTTCGAGATATTCAATAATGACCTCTTATCTGTATACAGCATATCTATCTTTTCTTAAGAATTTTAAATATAAATGTCCTTATTATATATATATTGATAATACAGTATTAAGTTTTCGTTTATCTCCCAAAAAGTACTTTAAATAAAATATATTGCATAAGTCAAACAATTTCTCAAATGAAATCAGTTAATTGCCATTTTTCATCAAATTCCGAAAAAATTTTATTAGGTTTTTCATTATGACACTATTTTTTTTATAATTAAAAACATTTAATTTAATTTTTTTAATAGTTTAATTTTCAGTAAATCTATATTTTTATAATAAATTAAGTAAATAATTCAAGTTTCGTAAT
>NW_019384342.1:226601-242001 GCF_000671375.1 Centruroides sculpturatus
TGATAATTCAACTACGCTTGTTGGAGAACAATAAAAACACTACACTCAACAAGCCACCAATAAAACTCAACTGCCTAACCTATAACCAAAGTCTCCTTTTAATTTGTTTTTAAAAAAAAGCGCTTGACAAACTTGCCCCGCATGCCGAAGTTGCCCCGGTCTCCCCTATATAAATTATATATTCAAAAGTTATATGAATGTTAAAGAAAATTGTATGCTTTATGCCTACTACAGTGAAAATCTGCTATTCGAAACAACGCCATAAATTACAAGCTAAATTTCTGATACTGTTTTATTGATTTTAAGGTGATAAACTAAGTTATTTACAATAATAATAATGAGATAATTCTCAATTTTTTCTTAAAATAAAGATTTTTACAAACCATTTTCTCCATTTTTAGGTATTAGGATTGATAAACAAACTAAAAAGTTTAAAAACAATTTACACGTTATTACTTTAAATAAATAAGATAATAAAAAGCTTGGTTTTCTTCAGAATTTACGTCATTCATTCATATTCTGTAATAAAATATATTCGCACTCTGAAATGAGCCAGTTTAAGTATTGTACAACAATAACATTTTCTATCTAGAATATAAAGTCACTATAATGGATATTTATGCCTTTAAAACGTCTGTAATCGTATGAAAATACATATTATCTATTCATAAAAGGAAGAGTTTATTCATGAGTAACAGACGAACATATATTGTTTGTTGTAAAAAGTATTAAAAGCAATAATTCAATAGCCTTAAATTATATTGAAGCAATTTAAACATTCAGCGATAATTCAATCCTTAATCAAGTTTAGATCGTAAAGTATAGTAATTGCCAGTCATTAACGAAAAGGTTTGCAGTTCTATTGGCTTTAAAACTTCTATTTTATATCTACAAAATAATAAAAAGTAATATAAATAATAATAAGTTCGAATTAAAGTAGATTATGCTTTTCATTACTGTAATTGACTTGTTTACTTTCTTTTATAAAAATGTATAAAACAGATTTTATTATAAATTAAAGAAAATGTGGACAATTTTAAACTATAAAAATATTTAGCAATCAGAATTTCAAATTATATTCAGAAACATTTATATTATTTTTAAAAATATTCTCAAAGTTTTATACAACATTTAATATATTGAAGAGAGTAAGTGATATGAGATGCAGAAAGTTCTGTCGTAAAATTTAGATGCTGTACAAGGATACGTAACAGTTTATAATGTTGAAGTAGGTCTTCTGCAATAAGAAAATTCTATTTTGTGGAAGTTGTAGAGCATACAAAATATTAATTTGATAAAATTTCTTAGAGTAAATGGTGTCGATGAATTATTATTCAACTTTTACGGAATTTCATATACTAAGTATTTTATTAACTCTATTAAAATTATTTAATTTCTAGATAACTTAAAGCAGATTTGGTAGGCTAATACAACTAACTGAAAATATTACCTAAAGAATAGGAAAAATTCTTTTACTATAACTCAGTAAAAATAGGAAGAAAGAGAGGAAATTTGGAAAGTGATTCGTTATAACAGGACGGTATAGCAAATAATGACGGATACAATCTCCTCAAAGTAATTTGAGGCAAATAAAATTATATCATAAATTTATCTATGTTTGCTACAATAAAAATGTCAAAAATTTGTTTATTTTTTTAAGCAAAAATTAGAAACAAATTAAATATTCTTAATTATTTAGCGAGCATTAAGAATGCTAAACAACTTTATTATAAGTCTATTGATTTTTAAGTAATTACGAGATCAATTATAATATCAAATATAATCTCTGTAATAATATAATTATTCCTGAAAGCTAAACTTTTTTCATAATTTAGATTTATGATTTACTTACATTAAGTATTCATACATTTTATTTCATTACACGTAACTATTTGAAATTACAAAAACTTTTTATAGAATATTTCAGTCGATTCATCTCCCTAAGTTGAGTGAATTGTTCAGTCTAAAGTACATCACTACGTTTAAAGAATACAAATGAATCGAAACAATGCAATTTAAAAAATTAAAACCATAAATTTTTGTATCGATAAACTTAATAATGTAATAATGTTAGATGAACCTACTTCAAAATGTGACTCTAATCAAGTTTTTTGAATGTAATTTCTTCTTAATTGAAAATTACCATAAAATTAATTAATTAAAACAAGACTATTGTAAAATTTAATTTAAGTTTTAAAATAAATAAAAGCAAATTCATTTATCTACAATTATGTTGAGTTTCAAGACTTTCGGAAATAATATTGGAAATAAGAGAAGAAAATAAATAATGAAATATTCATTATTTAAATAAATAATAAATATTCATTATTTATTTTCTTCTCTTCAATTCTCTATAGAAGGCGACGTTCAATTAACTTTTTTTTTTCTGGAGTTTGACACGACTAAATAAATCACTACAAGGAAATTTCACTATATAAAGATTCGCGCTAATTTTATATTATATATAGAGGAAAGTAATAAAATATTTTTATTAAGTGATCAGAGAGATGTAACTCTATATGTATGTTTTGTCTTGTAATTACTAGACTCATATGATACTGTCTGAATTATATAAGTAGGAATAATGACAAATATAATAAGAAATATTCTGATTACGATTAAATATTGATAAAAAATAATCCTTTATGATTAAAAATTGTTAACGAATGTCATTTATTATTTTTAACAATATGGATTTTTCTTAATATGCACTCCAGATATTACACATTTCATATTTTAATATTTTGGTCAGAGATTATGATAAAAGAGAGCATTTCCTTCAAGACTCTGAAAGAACGATGTAAGGCCTATTAGTTTATACTGTATATGTCATTTGCTTCTTTAAATATTTACAGATTCCAAGGAATCTGTAAATTTTGACGGTTTTTTGGAAAAGAAATTTTGACGGTTACAGATTCCAAGAAATCTGTAACCGTCAAAATGTAACTGAAATTGTGTTTTCAAGTGAATTATTCTTTACTCGCTATTTTAATAATGAATGCTTATACTGTATTCAGAGTACATTATTAATAAATATATGCATATTTATTGTGCATACATTAAAATGCCCTTATGTATTTTAGTTATTATTATTCTGTAGTGGAATATTCAGATGCAATTTTTAAATTGTAGCCTATAAATTTTCACTGTCGCCCGTCTGTTTGTTTGTCCTTTGTTAATCTCGAGAATGGAGTTAGCTAGATGAACTCGAGATCAGATACGGAAAACTTAGGAACCGAAACACAATTAACTATATATGAACTTCCAGTTTGAACCGGAAGTCTTGTGATTTTTTAAATAAAAAGACTATTAAAAATTGTAAAATGTCGTCATAATGCAGGCATTATGACGACATTTTACATATATATTCGTGCAACTCGTGAAATAAAAAGTAACGTATTTTCAAATGTATTTGGATTACTTTTCATTATATATTTTATAATTTAATAAGATGATAACTATTTAATTAAAAACCATAAAGAGATTGTGAAATCATTATTTTGTAAACAGAATCCTGCTGTGTCTTTTTGATTAAATAAAATGTTCACATCTTATTCATTTGTATAACGTAAAATATGTATTATGTAATAATATTTCATGACGATAAATTAAACTTATAAAAGAACAGAAACATTTTTCATGTGCATGGAGATAAATGGCCGTATTCAAAGCTTAAGTAATCTTCGCTGTACTTCATATCTTTAATTAAAATAAAAATCATAATATTGTCTTTATTTATAAAAAATTATTTATAATTATTATTTTTAAAAAACAATATCTTTTCTTTGTTTAATCTTAATGGTACAATTAATTATCTAAATATTTCTGGTGAGAGCAGTTCTATTGTCAGACAGAAATATAATGCAAAGGAACGTTAAAAAATACAAAAATTATCAGATTCAGAAGTGATTAATATCTTGAAATAAGTATATAAAGCAGGTAGTATTTAACAGTTAACATTTTAAAAATAAATAAGAGATTAAGAGATTGATCTACATATATATAAATGGAATGTTTGTTTGTTTGTTCGCTTATGCACACCTAAGCCGTTTAACCAATTGCTACGAAACTCGGCAGTTACGTCAACATACTTTAATTTAGACAATGTCAAAGATATCACACCAAAATATCAATTGAATTTCTATATATCAATTAATTTCTGACTATATTCGATTTGCTGGGTTTACATGTAGAACCATCTATTGGCAAAAAAAATTTAAGAAAATAATAAATTAAATATAATTCTTAAAATGGATATAATTTTTAAAAATATATATTATGTTCACTAAATTAATGCGACAATGATATAGCGCAAAATAGACGCGCTATATCATTACTGCGACAGGTAGCACGTAGCACTTGCCTGCGTGGAATCGAAAGTGTTACCTTCTGAAAAGTCTATAAGTATTTAATTTTCCACATCTAACAACTCGGGTTTTTCGTTTCTGAAAGGTACTTTCATAATTCTAATAAGTGCCCTTCAGTAGCCGAGTGGATAAAACCACCGAACACCTGTAGTTCAGGCATAGTCAAACGGCTGGCCACGTGGAGTTTTCTGGGTTTTCTTCACCTTACTAACACCTAAATTGTGTCCAGTTTCACATAAATGTCTTCCCGGGATTCATCTCTCTCAGAAGATCGCTCAGGTGTCGCGTTGCCATAACCAAATAAATCAAACTAATTCTAATAATTTTTCTATAAATGCGATATTTATGAGAAAAAACTTTCCACGTAGTTTATACAATCTATTGCAAAAATATAAACACTTTATTATGACATAAAAGCAATTATTCTAGCATTTTTATAAGGATTTTTTATTTAAACAAGTCATCCGAAAGACTTCGTACGTCTTTCGCAGATGTTAAGGTTAGCAACTTCGATCATATGCGGGACCATCACAACCTGTCTAACACTGATCACTTTCCAAATATTAATAGTAGGCCAATATTATTAATTATTAGTCATTGACCGTCTTTATTTGCGGGAGGAGGTCAACGACTACTTTTGGTCGAATTACTTCAATCCCCTTCCGCGACAGCCCCTCTTTCTATCGGACCATACGTAAGTGGCATTTGAATAGGAAAATTACGTAATACGAGGTTACCGGTCAGCAGAAAAAAAATGTTTTGAATGGTTTCCGAGGGTGCCGAGTTTAAATATTTTGTTCGTTTTTCGCGAAATCTGATTGGTTGGTAGATTATCTTTTGATATTCGGCTGTGAATGGTACAATTTCTTAGAGTTAACGGGAAAAAAATTATATCTGAAAAAATTTGAAATATCGTATTTTCAATTGATGTCTAATCGACCAATGAAATTGTGCCATTTCGTACCATTCGAGTATCGCGATAAACGTGACAATGATAGGCTAAAATGACCAAACTTTTTATATGGTTTTCTTTTAATGTTTGTTATATTATACCATTTGATATATGTAACTACAAAGGTTATCTTACGTAAGGGTTAGTCACACCAAGTGACCAATTTAACACATTATAAAAAGTTTTTATTCCTCTACTGTATGCAATTTAATTTTTAAAATATGTTAGAGTGGGCACTCGGTGCGATAAACCCTTACGTAAGATAACCCTGTAGTTATATAAATCAAATACTATAATATAATATAATAGAAGGATTGGAATTACGAAATAATCTAATAATCTCAATGTTTATTCTTATTTTTTGCACGGACAACGCTGGGCTTACCTGCTAATTTACAATAAATTGTATATATTAAACAGAAATGAAACAATATGAACTTGATTCTAAATTGATAATGTATAAAGATTCATTAAGTAAATCTTTATAAATTATATTTAGCAAGAAAAAATAAATGTTTAAAATATTTTCAAATATTTACACAAGAAAGTTAAAAGTTAATACAGACGGAGGATAATAAGCAGGAATCCGTCACTGGATTTGTCGTGATTACAGATAATAAACAGAGTGAATCATACTATGATTACGTAATTGTTTTTGATAGAAATTTCAACTGATAAATGACGACCCGAAGATTCGCAGAAAGTTAGGCAAATGTCGATAGTCATTATTCGATAATTGGTCAAAGAAACAATTTCAATTCCAAATCGCTTGTATTTTGATCTCTAAAGATTAACAGAAATATTGCCATGTTTTTTATGTTATGCAGAATAATGCTCTTTATGAAGGTTGCAGTTATATGAGAAGATCAATTACCTTATTTGTTATAAATCGAATTCATAATTAATGAAATAAAGCCGATTTCCACCTCAAAGTGACTTTTAAAGATAATTTATTCAACTAGACCCAAGAATATGTAATCATTTCACAAATAAGTCATATATCACATAGACTATAATGAGCTATATCACCAATCATAGTTATGAAATTTAGAGATGATATGGATTAGCTTGTGCTAAAGAGAAAATCTCACCCTACAGGATAATAATGTACATTATTACCATTCTTTTTGAGCATCCTTATTTTTATTGAGTTGTTTATTAAAACCTGTAATCTGATTTTCGCTAACATCCGTTGTATTGAACATACTTTAAAAGAGCGAGTTCCACTCTATTATCTCAGATCCCGTTCAAAAATCATAAAAGTTTCATTTGCGTAACAATAGGATATTGCTGTTGCTTAGAGAAATTATAGCTAGTATGTAAACAAAATCAGATATTGTTGAGAAATTTATAGGCCTGTTACTAAATGTAAGAGGCCATTAATTTAGGCCTATTGGAAATTTTATTGTTTTATTATCGTTTTTAATATGAATTATTCGCAAGTTTAATACTTAAATAGTAATAATAATAATGCTGTAAACATTATCATTATTTAAATAAATTATCTTATATAGCTTGGAAAATATATTTTTCAAGGTTTATACATAGTAAAATGTGTCGGAATGAAAATATATCCATCATAAAATATGAATATACGTATGTTAGTAAACATTTTACGACAAACATCATCATATTTTAAATAACATTACAAAATAAAAATTATTTTGTTTTTAATTTATGAAAAACAGTCAATATAAGAAATATATTGCATAAATATTAAGAGTAAGAGAATAACACTTTTATGTTTTGAATTTCTAATCTTTCTACCCTTCAATATGTTCTATGGAACTTTGTTTTAATTTAGGAATGTATTAAAATCCTCATAAAATTAAAAATCCTACTAACTTAAAATAGTTGTTAATTAACTAACACTTATTTTCACATTTACGAATAGTTAGTATTTCACTTTATCCGTTTCTCGTAATTACATATTTTATATGTGATATTTATAATTAATGAATATTGTTAAACTGATCTCGTCAATGTTAAGTGAAGTATTTAAGAACAAAATACTTTAGTTAGTAACAGAATGCATATCTTAGTGAAATTTTAGAAGTTCCGAATTACAAGTAAAAAAGTTTTACATGTAAATCGTTGAAACAGTATTAGTCATTTGATTACAACGCTAAGATTATGGAAAAATTCTTTAATAATGACTAAGGCAGTAAAAGTGTCATCCTCACTATGACAACCTGAGTTAGGAACCTTAGGAATTTTTCATGAATATCTGTTCTGAATAAATCGGACTCAGTCCTTCACCATTCTATATCCCACAATAAGTATTATTAAAATGCCCCTTAATACTCTAAGTGAAGTATCAAATTTAAAAAGTTTAATGAAACCTTAAAATTAAAGGAATTATAAAGATATTAAATGAAATATGTTCTATGAATCTAGTACATTTGGATAAATTTTCAGCAGTATTATTTTTAATTTACTTATTAATGTAATGTATCCTGTTTAATCTTTGTTAATGATAAACCATTAAATGCTTATATCTGATTACCTTTATTGGTTTAATAATACTTTTAAGTGTAGAATATTGATATAAATTATATTTACTCAAAATTGCAGAGTTCAAAATAATTCGTGTTTTAGTTAGACTAAATCTTTTGCTATTATAAATATAAAAAAAGTACCTGTTCTTATTTTGTACGCATTACGTACTTTACAAAATCTTTTTAAATTGATATATTACAAATAATCATTTTGTTTTTGATAGAGATAATTAAGATAATCGAAGTGAAATTACAATATTTGACATTATTTCACTTTTACATTTAATTTGAGTTTCACTTTAAAAATGAAAAATGTCAAAGTCTTACTTATTTTTGTAATTATTGTAAATTTTAATAATTAACTACATATTTTATTCTCTTAATTAATTAATATTTGATTCTTTGAAAACATGGTTTAAAGTCATATACGTTTCCACAAACCTGTGGGAATTATGTGCATATCTGTAAATAATTTTGCTTTGTTTATCGTTTCAGTTTCTTGCTTATAAAATGTACCACGCGACCTTTGGCCTTAATTTAGTTAATGGGCGTTTGGAATCTCTGTCGTATCGCCGAATTTATGGAATTTCATATTATAGATCAACCCGCAATATAACGTCTGCACCGATATTGGTTAAGTATCTATTTAAATCATCTTATCAGGTTTCACAGTCTTCGTACGAGAAGTTTTCCGCCTTTTTACAAAATACCAAAAAACCACGTGGTATGTTTTAGCAACTAGGCTCCACAATTAATTATTTTTGATCCATAAAAATAAATTTAAATAAATTCTTTCACTTCTATGAATAAAGTACATTTATAAAGATTTTTTAAGGAATCTGAATATTGCTGAGGATATTCAGACAACTCCTCTGTTTTACATTATAATTTAATAACATTTAATTATATAATGTTAATCAATTTCAATATCTTTCCCTAAAAGTTAAAATATTTTTATTTTACCGAATAAATACGCCAGAAGTTATAAATATTTTATTAGAAATGTTGAATTCAGCGTTTAAAAGTTGAAACAGTAGTAACTTTTTCTGCCTCCTTATGCATATATTATTTTTAATAATAAAAGTTTTCTAAAAGCATCTAAATTTTATAAACCAAAGAAAATTTCTAACACAAGTTTTTAATAGTATTATTTATGACAAATATACATCTGTAAGTAGAATGGACATATTGTATGTATTTAGAAACATCTAACAGCATTTTAAAAATTCATAAAGAAACTTATAATCATAAATTTTATTTTGAAATTAATTTACCATTTTATCTTATGTAGATTATATTATACTGTATATAAATAATTAATTTAATCTTGGGATAATAATCAACAATTTTTGAATCACAAATTTGATTTCATGAAAAGTTATGAAGGCGATGTTTATATAATACACAATATGCATTATATATATATTTGTTTTATTTAATTATTTTTAAAAATGACGAATAAAATATTTGAGATATAGATACATATTTTTGCTTAAATCTTTAATAAATTTAACTTAGATTTTTAAAATCTAGTTTATCTAAAANTATATTTCTTCGGAAAAATGAATCACAAAAGCCGTTATTCGATGAATACAATCATTTTACAAATTTTAAAGACTTATTTCAATCTTGCAAATCATAGTGAGCGTCAATAGAGAACTTCATATAAATTTTCAAATTTTTAACATTTGATAACAAAAATGACAAAAATCATTATAGGTCACTATAATTCATAATATTTAACAGAAAAGTTAATAAGAATAAAATATTCTTTAATGATTTATAATTTATCGATCTTCATTTGTTTAAATATCATTGTACTGTACTGTACACGGAAATATATTTCATGAAATAGAATTAAATCAACTACGAAATATATTATAAAGTTTAAAACAAACAGAATAAGAATCTTAAAAAAATTTTAAAAATCAATTTAGAAACATAAGGAAAATATAATTCAATTTTAGCTAAAATTAAAGTCTGGTAAATTGAAGTTATACACAGAACTATTTGGTTAAGTTGTTCAAAAGGAAGATAGCTTGAATGATCGACTATGATTCCAGACCAAAACTTATCTGATGAGCTTAAAAAAGTTTGATTATACCTTCCAGGAAAATTCAGATGATCAAAGTATCTCTTATCAGCTCTTCAGTTTCTAAGAAGATGGGATTTCGATTTCCATTCTTTCGAAATAGATTCGTTGTTACTATTCATTGAATTTTTAAAAATACAATAAATCTTTCTGCTGTTAGTGATAATCTGTGAAAATATCGTTAAATAGTTTCATTGGTATTTTAATTTAAACAATTTCTTTTGTTTCATTAATGAGTAAAATCGTTTTTTATTCAGAAAGAAGTTAAGATAAAAATAGATGACCTTGCTTTTCCTCATTCTAACAGTATCTTATAACTGAATTTTAGGACAAAATTTAAATATATGAATATAGTCATTTAAAACTACTGTACTTTCTTTTAGAAACATTTGTTTATTTATTTCAAATAGAAAAGTTGAACGTTTAATTTACAAACGAGAGTAATAAACAAAAATAATTACTTTTCCGGCGGTTATGCTGTATATAATAGTGGGCGATCGGTCAAAAAATGACCTTCCCCAAGATTTTTGCATTTTGGATTTAAAATACCTTGAAATGTCGAGAAATGCAAAAAAAAAAAAAAAAATTTGAGGGTTTTTTCTGTATGTATGGATATTAATCTATGTGAGGGGGCCCACGATTTTGTTCACCAACTTTAAAGCTTAATAACGCTTGTGATTTTTGTCGAAAATTTCCGAAATTTTGCAGGGAGGTTTGTTTATTAGGGGGATTGATGGTGTTAAATTTTGGTGGTTATAGGTCGAAGGGGTGGGGAGATACAGTGTATCATATCTAGAGTAGGGTCAGACTTAATGACGATTTTATTCGTTATTAGTATTTACAATTTTTTTATAAAGCCCATCCCACCTTAAAAATTAAGTTTTTTTTTTTTGCTATTTTATAATAATAATATAAAATATAAATTTAAAAATATAAAATGTTTTTTAATAAAATATTATAACAGATGGCGCCACAGGCAGTTTTATACGTTGCCAGGAAAGTTAAGCAACTCGTTACTAACTTTTTTTTTAACTTCCAAATAAAATAAAATTATATTTTTTAAAATAAAGTAACAACTAATCTTTTATTAAAAAATGATACGTGACTGCTAAATTCTGTCATAAAAATGAATAAGATGGATGTGATAATCTCAAATTTTTATTACTATCTGTGGCGTACTTATGGGGATTGATATGGGTGTTGAATCTCTCCCCTGAGACTTTAGAAATAAAATTTAAACTAAAAAAACATTTGCGTTAAACAACAAATCTAAAATTATATTTCATCGATGAATAATTCAATATCAATCAATTATTTAATTTCTTATTTTAATAAACAAATGAATGCTCGGTTATCAATCGCTTATTTATACTAAGTGACTGCGAATTGCTCTAGAAGAAAGGTTGGGATATGTTCTCAGTCTTCTAGAATATTTGTTTGGTGAGTTTATAAGGACGCCCTCATTTGTCAGCAGCAACGGCCTCTTACGATCCTTAATTTTTCTTTGTTCTGTGTTTTTTACATCATCTTCCCAGATCGCTCTCAGAACAAAATCTTAGTCATGCCACTGATTGCGATTAGCTTATTTTAAACAAATTTATTTATAATGATTGCAATTAGTTTTTAAGTAAAATCTGTAATAAATTGAAAACATTATTAAAGGATGGCAAAAAAAGCTGTGTTTAAGTTTATTATAGATTAAACATGAAGTTTAATCTAGAATTAGGCAATTTTATTATTAAAAACTAAATCATTTTGCAAAATAACTATAAAAAGTAAGGAAGTCGATTATCTGATGATTCATTCATATGCAAATTTTATGGAATTAATCTTGAACCAAGCCAAAATATTTCAATTTTTTATATTTCTTCGGAAAAATGAATCACAAAAGCCGTTATTCGATGAATACAATCATTTTACAAATTTTAAAGACTTATTTCAATCTTGCAAATCATAGTGAGCGTCAATAGAGAACTTCATATAAATTTTCAAATTTTTAACATTTGATAACAAAAATGACAAAAATCATTATAGGTCACTATAATTCATAATATTTAATCATATATTATAATGAATATTAGATAATGAACAAATTTGTAATTTAATCAATCTGTTAAATACAGTCAATTAGTAAAATTTAATAATCTGTATTATTACTTAACGAAAGCCTATATTAAATTGTTCATTTCATATGTATATTATAATTGGTTGATTATTATTTATTTCAAAATTTCTGCTGATTTCCCATATTATCAAACATTTGATTTTTTTAAATAGGAGAAGGCGTTTTTTTGCAGTTAAATCAGATCAAATATAGTTAATTAAATACATTTACATCATTATACAGCATTTTGACAATTAAAAAATTGACCTCAATCTTTTAACAGATAAACAAACAATTTCACCCAAACATCTACTAACTATCGAACAAACAAAGGAGAAAATGCTTAAGTAGTTAAGTTTAAGTGAAACGAAAGCTCTCAGGAAAATCTAATTTTATTATCTATTCTTAGTCAATGTACAGTACAGTAGAGTTCTACGGTAGTAATTGGAACTTCTGTCTAGTGGCAGAAAAATTTGATGAGAAAAAGTCTGATTGAACTCACAGTTTCTGTAAAATTTTAGCAGAATAAACAAGTTTATATATGCTTTCTCAATATATCCTAACTAATAAAACATTCAAATTCAACATATAAAAATAGAAAGTCAAAATCTTTTCCAAAATAAGAAGGGAAATTAAATTAAGTGAACAATTTGGCCGTAGCTTCGTGCCTCATCAACGAACCTACGTGAAGTTTTCCTTGCTTCCTTCAAGTGTCTAACACCTAAATAGTTTATCAAAATAGTTCTCCCGGTAGGCATCTTTCCATTGACAGATCATCCATATGTTGCATTACCTTATACTATTAATTCAATCTTTTTCCAAATTTCTCGATAGGAAAAAAAATGGTAGACTTTTGTTAATATTGTCTTTACTGCTTTGTAGTAACATTATTTATTTATTCAGATAGACTGATATGAATATCTGTAAAAAACAAAATTATAAAAATACTGAAAAGGTATAAATTTATACAAATCAGTCAATACACATACTATAATACTATACTACATTAAATTTTGGATAATTTTGAAAATAAGAAAAAAAACTGTGGTAGAGATCGTAAGCATATTTCTTTACTCAATTTTAGTTTAATTTTATTTTGTAAAATCATTTTAACATATGAAATCTAAGTATTTTATTACAAAATAAATTTTAATACGAAACATAAAAGTTACACTTTAATTATTTTGTAAAAAATATTAAATACATTATTTTATATAAAATATATACTGCATTTTATATTTAAATGTCAAGTTTACTCATATCGGATTCTAACGGATTTTAGTAAAAGAAATCGTTAAATTAAATAAATTTATGAAGACAATGCAAATAAACTGTCTGTTCTTTGGATAAATATTCTCTGTAAAACGAATTTTATTTATGTTTTTTTATATATAAGTTTTATAATAAAAATAATATTTCGAATGTATTGATCTGCAATGTTGAATAGTCAATATTTATTAAAAATGATAATGTATATACCAACTAAATAGTTTGAGATACAAAATGCATGTTCCTGTATGAAAGATAAAAATTATTTTTTTCTATTTTATTAATATATGATCAAGTAATCATGTAAATTTACTTTTAAAAGGTAGTCAAAATTTAATTTGAAGAAAAACCAATTTTAATAGTTTTAATTACAAAATGAATTTATAAAATTTAATATTACATTTGCGATTGAAATGAAAATTAAATTGCATTTGTAACTTTTAATATTTCATCAGCATTAAAAGGATTTATTTTGCGTAAGTTCTAGAATGTACGTACAGTACTTTTACTGAAGAATATTATAACTGAATTGCTTATTCATAAATATTACTTAGTATGTTATTAAATGGAATTAAATTGTATATAAATATATAATGTAGCATATATATACAAGTATATAAGATGTTATAAATATATATTTAATAACAAATTATTTACATATAAAAAGATAAAATCATTAATAGAACGTAGTAAATAAAGTTTACATGGAATTTTAAGGTAATAATAAGAATTTAGAGGAAGTGCTCAAAATTCGGACCATCAAATGGAAGTACATAAAAAAAAGAAAGAAACAGTACAAACTGCAACATAACATGATTTATTTAAACATCTTTATGTATTGAGGATTGTACTGTACATGTTTATTTGAAAAAATTACAAATATCTGTCTCTGCTCCTGAACCTTCTATATGAACCCAATCAGTTTAGTGTACAGTACATCTCTTACCCACAGTTCATCGTGGCAATATGATGGCCACTTTCCTTCACAAAGCATACAGACAGCATTATTTTCAGTATGATAATCCCATCAAAGTAGTTTTTGGGACCTGAAATACTTTTATTTTCCATTCATCTTCTCACTCATAGAGTCTGTGGCCATAGTCATGGATTATGAAGCCATGCCAGCTGTTTCTTTTTTCTTCTATCGTTTGTCACTATCTTTAATCTAAACGTAAAAAAGACCTAGTTAGTCAAACTCAAAAATATTTTTAACATTATTTTTGAGTGAAGATGATACAAAATGACAGATTTCACTTTGAAATTCATGCGGGATCGGACTTAAGAAATGGAAACGTGTTTGGAACAATGCGGAATCGTTAATTATTGTATGTCATAAGCTGTTAACAAGGCGCATAATCCGTTAATTTTATTCTGCTACTCATTCATTCATTCATGAGTGTTCTGTCCTAGGACAGGTCCGTGGAAAGCAGTCAAATTATAGAATTCTCCTTCTCCAACATTCTCTATTTCGGGCTTCCTCTTATTTCTTTATAAGTTTTGCCTAGTAAAACATCATCTATCAATACTTTCATTTTTCTTCCTCTTTGCTACTACACGTTGGTAATGAGAAACAAACTCTTACCTGTTTAGAAGTGAAGTGATGACGGCACAAAGTCATGTTTCAACAATTTCGTGGATAGCAATAATAAAAATCTACACACTTTTAATAGGCGAAAACAGAACTGAGTAATAACGATTCCATAGATAACTATCAAGATTGTGAAACATTTACTTCATTTAACGCCAGTCTGCATTACTTCTTACGCGAAATAAACCTGCTTAGGAGTAGGGATCCACTTTCCTCTACTAAAACAATCTGCGGTACTTTTTAATTTAATGTAAAATTTAAATTTTACACACACAAAAGATTTTACAATAAATTTGTTGACAGGGATCTATTAATATAAATTAATCTTTAATAAGAAGCTTTTGTTATTATGCCATTTAAAACATATTATTATTTCTCGTTTGAATGAATTGAAATATATTTTATAAAATGCAGATTAAATTGATTTTTAATATTTTAAAATTTGAAGACAATAACTTTAAAAATCAACAAATAATCGGCTTAATTATTTATAATTATTTATAATAATTAATAATTATTGACTAAAATAT
>NW_019384342.1:242494-262426 GCF_000671375.1 Centruroides sculpturatus
ATTAATTTTATTCCTGATAACAATCATTTTTGTTTATCTGGTTACTAAAAATTTTAATTGAACTGTGTGTTTACAATTTAAATATTAAATTGGATATTCATTATATAATCTACTTAATATTATTTTCAACTATTTATATATTTAATTATTATGTAAACGGTGAGTAATGTTTTCAAAACTAATAGAATTGCCACTATGAAAAATAACAATAAAATTAATACTTGAGAGAAATTCAATTAACTAAAATTAATTAATGCTTTCAACTTGGTTCGTATATCATAAACAAAAAATATTTATTTAAAAGCATTCAGAGGAATAAGAATTTTACATAATTTAAGTATTTACTGGTTATTATCATACTAAATTCAAATCATTTATCTTATTTTATTAAATATTTCACCTTTAAAAGCAAATAAATTCAACATCTTAAGGTGAATTTATTTACTTTTTGTTTGCCTTTAATATTAAGAAATAACCTTATAAGTTTAGTTAACTTTATTTTAAAAAATAAAAAAATAATTCAAAGATTATTCCAGTTTTCATTATTAATTCACACTTCTAAGCATAAGTATTATTATTATTAATATAATAAATACTCAATTAATTTATTTTGCTAACAAGATATAAATATATTTTTGAATCTAGATAAAATATATTTTAAGAGGATAAATTAGTTTATTTTTGAAGATGTAAAATAAGCTAAATAATTTATAATTTGTTGTGAAATTATTTGGTAAACTATCAAATTGTTTGAATTTTTTATTGTATGTTCTTATATTATTTTTATTTTTTCAAAATATTCTTTGCTTATAAACATTTATTTTAAAGAAATTAAGATTTTAATATCATAATAAGATATGAAAATTTTTTCGTAAATATCTGAAATTTTGAATTAACTTACTAATAAATATGGATCGATAGAAATATGGCTTTAAAAAAGGAATATAAATTTACATTCTTTTTTCAAAATTTAAATTTTGTAATCATTTTAAAAAAATATATATTTAAAAATAAATAAATAACACTTTTATTGGTAATGTTTTTCGAGTGTGATATAGGGGTAGCCTCATTCCCATTATATACATTACTACAGAGCATTTAAACACACAAATCACAATTAAATTCTACATTTGGTTATGATTACCCTGATTAGGAGTGGGGAGAACAAAGATGGGTCGCCACCCTAAAACATTAAAATGCATTTTCTTCAAACTCAGGTATGTTTTCGAAGTTTCGTCTTTCTATTTTAATTAGAAATTAATTAAATTTGAGTTGCAAGATTTGAAGTTAAATAAAAGGTTTTAAAATATTATTATTAATATTAATTTTTATTAACGATACTTCGATGCTTATCGAGTTTATGTTTGTTCAAAATATAATAAAATTAAGTAATGAAAGAGATGCAATTACAATACAAATCTAGTAGCATTTTGCAACTACGAAAGTGATTAATCTAATTAATTACACAAAATATTTAACAAATTAACTTCATCTAGCAAATGTTAATTTATTCTTAACACACTAACATCTTTCAGTTCATCTATACCTAATTTATTAACGAGATTTAATTGCTGTTTTATTTAAATGTTGATAGTAAAATATCATATAAAGTAATGAACAAGACTAAAAATTAATTAAATAATTAATTAAATTTTTTATAATTTCAAATGCTGATAAGTATACTGCACCAAATGAAAAATAGATATTTCTAAACTGAACAAATTTGTTGATATTACTACCCCGTCTGAGCTTTATAAAATTTTTTAAGAATTTTAAACTGACGCAAATATGATTTCGAGATTTCTGCAACGATATTATATTGTTAAGGTAAAATTCGATGAATTTAGCAATTTTTAAAGAATTTAAAGTATAGGATATAAAAAAAATCAAAAGTTCAGCAAAGTTCACTTAATGCCAAGAGGCGGAAAAAGATCTTTGCTGCGGAAAGAGTATAAAAAAGAAAAAAATCAGCAAAAATAAATCATAACGTGCTTACGACTCCGATAATATATTTTATTGTCTGCTGCTCGCTACGAATTTGAGATTTCTAATATAGTAAATTTATACTTTTTAGATATGTAAAATTCTACTGAGTATTCTATTGAATAGGAAAAAGTTCTATCAAAATCGAATATTTTATATCTGAGAAGTTTGAAATTGAAGTACGTTTATTAAAATATTTTAATGTTTTTCAAGTTATTCTACTTTGACAGGTTTGTATATTTTTTGCCTTTCTTTAGAATTTGAGTTAAAATTCTTTCTTCAAACATTTTATGTTTATTTTACATTGTAGCTAAAGAAAAGTGTTGAACTATTGATACAACATTCTTCTGTTTTGATACTCAAACAATTATTTCATTTACTCTTGGTGTCCGGATCCAATACAAAAAGACTAGACACAGAAGGAAATACAATCACGTCATTGATGGTTTGACAAAAATATTAGAGATATATAGCCCTAAGCTTTGTTTGAATGCTAATTTTTTATTATGCTATACTTAAATGAAATTCTATTAAAATTTAAGATTAAAATTATTTATATCTAAAATATTTGAAATATAATACTATTCGTTTAAATATAATTTAATAGAGAGGTTGAGGCAGACGTTTTAAACGTGTAAACGTGTAGGACGGACGTTCGGTGCCGCTTTCCCGTAAGCCTAGAAGTTTGACGATGGTGTTTGGAATGTCGAGCGTGATTCCACCGACTATCCAAACACCATTGTCAAACTTTTAGGCTTACGGGAAAGCGGCGCCGAACGTCCGACNCTTAGTTTTTATTTATTTTGTTTTTATAGCGATAATTTCATCATATTACTTTTTACTCCTTGTACTGTTGTTTTAGTAAGTAACGATCCAACTGTATGAAAAAGGAAATGTGTAAAACCCTTAGAGGTATTTGTGATGTGTTTATGTTATGTTACTTGGCAAATTACTTTGTTAGTTTTTTAAATTATATCAATTTAATTTTTATAATTGTAGAACACTGAAGAGGAACCGGAAATGTTATACCGGTTCGAAATGCATATGTGAAAACTAATAAAAGAATTTATTAACCTTTGCTGTGAGATAGTCTACCAAAAGGATTAAAGAGACAAAAAATTTATTCTTTTTATTTATTTTATTTAGAGTCTTCCTCCTACGGGGCACTAAGAGGGCCTTTTCATCAAGCTCAACCTGAATTCGACCAAGGCCCACAACAGGGCGACCGTATGGTGAGAGACGGGGCACGATATATCCGGGACAGAGTGCCTCTAGAAAAATTTCTGGAGATTTTCAGCCCGACCGAATTCGTTCCCAGGTTTTTCAGAATGGAAGATTAACACCTTTAATGCAATGTTTTTCAACCTTTTTATAATAATAAAACTCGCAACTTACTAATTTTTTCTTGCGGTACTCTTACTTCTCTATCATGGGCGTTGATCTATAAAGAACAGAGTGGGACATATCCTTTCCAATATTTTTGTACTGGAAAATCGCATCCCCTTCCAATGTATTTTTATGCTATAATACAAAAATTAGAAGAAACGAATACTTTACACACCAGGTACCGAAGAATTTACTTTTTATATTCTCTCAGACCCCGACGATGATAAATTCTTTTACTCTATCTTTGGTCCGACTTCCCAATATAGATCGACATTGATGTTCTTTTTCAATGTAGAGTTATTACGCTTTTCGTACTTTTAGTTATACTTGTTTTATGGAAATGCTCAGCCCTTGAAGTGTTGTTGTGACATCATAGTGTGCCACGGCATCCTGGTTGAAAATTGGTTTAATCACTCGGCCTTCTGCCCGTTATTCTTAATTTAACACCCACGAAAACAATTAATTAAATTCCTTCTAAATGTAATATAACAGTATTAATAATTATCTTTTGTATTTAGATTCAACAATATATTTTCTTTATTTTTGTGGGTTTTAATCACGTTTTTTTTATCGATATAAATATTAAAATAGCAATTTATTCGAATGTATAATAGACTATACTGTATTATGAATGCATCTGATGTTTAAATGACATTCTAATTTTACCTTTTAACAGTATGTAGCTTTTTAATTTCATACATTTAAGTTAACAAGTTATAACTTGTTACATATTGTATTGTATGCGATAACTTACATTACGTTTATAAAATTATTTCATTAATTAAATTGACAAAGTATTTATAAGTTTTTCAATAATTTTTATTAATATTACGTATAATATAAATAAGAAATATAGTTTGATGAGGCTTATAGTGAATATACATCGATTATTACTCAAACAATAAGAAAAGGAACAAATAGGAAAACATTTATTTTTATTGATAATTATTGATTAAACATAAAATACAAACAGTTTGTAAAATTGGAGAACTTTTATTTTTGAGTAATTTCGATATCTTATGATTAATATCCGCGGTATCCTCGGAAAAAGGCGTTAAATAGAAAAAGTTAATTTAAAATTAAAAATTTGAATTTAATATATATAAAAAATTACTTGTAGTCTGGATCGAGGCCGGTGCGAATAGTGCGATCGCACAAGTCTCCGCGATCCTGCATGATTCAACTCTTGCGAAATTTAAAAACTTGATCATTTCATTATTCGCTAAGTTAACTAACTTTCGCTAATCTATTTAACCGATGGTATGTTTACCATTAAAATATTAATTTGTTGTTCAAAACTGCTATGGTTTTATTAAAAGGCACAGCACGACAACCTTGCACCAGGGCCCCGCTATTTCTCAGGCCGGCCCTGGTCTGGATTACATGAAATATATTTACATTCCAAACACCAACTTAAAAAATGAATTACAAATTTTTTTTGTATACTATGTTTAAGGTGGTAAATCCAATAGAACCCAAGTTCTGGTTACTTTGGCTCTATTTCTANGATAATATTTCCAACTCTTTACGACATAACAAACTTTTATGGTCTCCTGTTTTTCAAGCCAAAATAGTTAAACATTGTTTTCATTTTGGTTGTATTTATTCTAAGATTATTTTCTTTTAAACCAATGAAAGTTCGAAAATAATGATTTTACAAGGTTTCCGAATTATTTCAGTGTCATTGGCCTATATAAAAAGATACAAACAAAATTAGATCATATATCGATCGTTAATAATAACTTACATTATGGCGATTCTCAACATTTAAAAAATTAACTATATCACATTTCATTGCATAAGTAAATTGTTTGAATTTAGAAGACCGATAAGCTTATTTTCAAAATATATTTAAAAATGTTTGTTTCTGCATTTGAATAAAATAAGAATAATAAAAAAAATTTAATTCGAATAAATGTTTTTGTATTAATATAAATTGCCATTGCCAAATTCAAATATTATAATTTGTTTCATCTCGATGAAATTTTTGACATCATCCTATTAACTTTTTGGTAACCAATGAGATAGACGATGTCATCGGTTACCAAACTTTTGAATCATCTGATCAGTTATATTACTGCTGATATTCCAAAACAAAATGTGATATATAAAATATTTCTATGGCGATTTTATCGAATTGAAAGAAATAATTACATATTTTTTTGAGTTGACTTCAGTCGTAAACGACACGGCTACTTCCGTCACGTCACCAATCTCATCAACCGATGGTATGTTTACCATTAAAATATTAATTTGTTGTTCAAAACTGCTATGGTTTTATTAAAAGGCACAGCACGACAACCTTGCACCAGGGCCCCGCTATTTCTCAGGCCGGCCCTGGTCTGGATTACATGAAATATATTTACATTCCAAACACCAACTTAAAAAATGAATTACAAATTTTTTTTGTATACTATGTTTAAGGTGGTAAATCCAATAGAACCCAAGTTCTGGTTACTTTGGCTCTATTTCTATGAATATTCGTAAGCTACGATCCTTAAGCACTATCTTTCAATAATGAAAAACCGTGAATGGCTCAAAGCAACGTAAAATTGTTCATGTGCAAAGAAAGAAAGAGAAGAGATGAAGGTATAAACACTGGAAAGTGATGCATAACGTGGAAACGATAACTTGCCATTGTGCTGAGGTCCCTGGAGAGAAATTCGCTCAATGTGCTAAGATAATAAACATTATTATACCAGATGAATATTGTACCATTGACATTGTCGGCACCAAACAAATAAACAAAATGTTCATCTGGTTTAGTGCCTCTATGGCGCCGCTCCTCGTCACATTGACATGAGCAGAACACAACGACGTATTGTACCTTCCAAGAACCACATATAATCGCTCATGTTTTCTATAATAATGGCACATGATTATTTGAAATGTTGCAAAATTTTGATTAAGAAAGGAAAAAAATAAGATAAAACTTGAAGTTACATAAAAAATTACAATAAAACGATCTGTGGACACTTTGAAGTGCAGAAATTTCACGTCAGGCAGAGTTCTTTATTAGGTCTACACATTTCTTCGTAAACTACATAGATGGCTCGTCGTGAACTTGATACGAAGTTGTTCCAAAAAGTTTCTTATCGACTCACCATATAAAATTATAGGGAACTTTCAGAACTTTGAAACCCGATGTCTTCAGAATGGATCATTTCGTGAAACAAAAAGCTTATTTCGTATCTGCAGACCCACTCTATCTAATTCGTTCAAATCCGCCGAAAAATTTATGAACAGTTTAGCTAACAAAACATTCCTTATTGGGTTTCAATTTGAATTAAATTGTTGTAATATATAGTATTGTATATATATATATATAACAACATACAATATTACATATTTTACATATGTATATAAAATATGTAGTATTGTAATATAATATATATGATATACAGTATATACACATATATACACATTTTTTTTCTAAGCGAAAAACTTCAAAAAGGTGATGAAATTAAATATGAAAATTGTACATTTTTATGCAATAAGAGTAAGATAATGTCTTATTCATATAAGTCATATTTTAATTTATATTTTTCTAAAAATAATGAAAAATAAGAATTTTTATCTTTACTCGATTACTTGGAAAAGATATAGTCATAAACAAATTATTAATAAATATATACCTGTAGATTTAAATAATTTTGCGTGCTAATTGATTATGTATAGTATTAATGAATTATTACACAAACATTTTTATAATATTCAAATTTAAATAAAAATCATTAAAAATTTAAATTACAAGTTTTGATCAGTTAAATCATTAAAAAACAAAAAAAAAACAAATATACTAACATTAGTTACATAACTTCTGACATAAGAAATACATCTAATGAATCATATTAGATTTTTATTCTTTACTTTTATATTCTTTCCGATTTAACCCACATATCTAAATTACTTTACAATTCTAGCCAATCGATAAAATACTTTTTCCACTCAGCTTCAATGTTATCTGTTGCAAATATAACTTTGTAAATTAAATTTTCTTATAATTAAAATTAAAATTTATAAAATTATGAAAAATATTTTTAAAAAATTACTACATTTTAGTTTTAAGTATAAATTATATAAGCCTTTCTACGCCAATTATCTATTCATTTACTGCATAATTTTATCTGTGATTTCAAGTGCAGTTGTCATTAAATTATGAATTAATAATCTTGTCAAGACATTCTTAGATTAATAATTATTAAAATTATTTTCTATGACAAGTAGTTCGTAAATTTATCTTTATAAACTGTACAATATTATCATCAACTTGTTAATTATATATTTTATATTTTTTAATCTATGAGTTAGCAAGATTAGATAATATTTCCAACTCTTTACGACATAACAAACTTTTATGGTCTCCTGTTTTTCAAGCCAAAATAGTTAAACATTGTTTTCATTTTGGTTGTATTTATTCTAAGATTATTTTCTTTTAAACCAATGAAAGTTCGAAAATAATGATTTTACAAGGTTTCCGAATTATTTCAGTGTCATTGGCCTATATAAAAAGATACAAACAAAATTAGATCATATATCGATCGTTAATAATAACTTACATTATGGCGATTCTCAACATTTAAAAAATTAACTATATCACATTTCATTGCATAAGTAAATTGTTTGAATTTAGAAGACCGATAAGCTTATTTTCAAAATATATTTAAAAATGTTTGTTTCTGCATTTGAATAAAATAAGAATAATAAAAAAAATTTAATTCGAATAAATGTTTTTGTATTAATATAAATTGCCATTGCCAAATTCAAATATTATAATTTGTTTCATCTCGATGAAATTTTTGACATCATCCTATTAACTTTTTGGTAACCAATGAGATAGACGATGTCATCGGTTACCAAACTTTTGAATCATCTGATCAGTTATATTACTGCTGATATTCCAAAACAAAATGTGATATATAAAATATTTCTATGGCGATTTTATCGAATTGAAAGAAATAATTACATATTTTTTTGAGTTGACTTCAGTCGTAAACGACACGGCTACTTCCGTCACGTCACCAATCTCATCACAACCGAATGTCCTCATAACACGTCGATTATCCGTGCGAATTCGACCGCAAATTGTAGAGACGATTCGACTGACATTATCACGGAAAACACGATTTTTTATCTCTTAATTTGTTGGTGTCGACGTAGAAATAAGTATCAACGTGCATACACTTAAAGCCGTCCTGTAACTTTGTAACAAAACTTCCACTCCCGGTGTTTATCGATAGAAAGTTAATTACTTGACCTTCAAAAATTTGATCAAGATTAAAGATTTAATAATATTTGCAATCTTTAATCTTAATTTTATGTTAAAAGTAGCAAAAATGTTTATTAGATTAAATTACATTTAAGTTATTTTAACAATCCCGTAGACATGCTTCATACTATATAATTAGGATACTACGAAAATATTTATATGATAATATCTTTATACAATAATAGTCCTATAGAAATCCTTTAAAATAGGCACTTATCGAAAATTAATATTTTGACCAACGAAATATTTACATTATTATATTTATATATCATATTTTATTCTGAAATTGAATATTGTTATATATTACATTCCAATGGAATTCTTGATAATTTTATTGTTCTAATGAATGTTATTTCTTCTTTTATAATATAATCAGGTATAAATGAGAGGTTTATTACAAATATAATTTTCCTCTTAAAATTAATATAGGGTTATTTTATTTTTATATGATTTAATACTGATTTAAATAAACCGAGTTTATTATCCATTTTCGAAAAATGAATGACCTTATAATATAAAAGTAACTAAAATTGTTATCATTTATATTACTAAAACGTTAAGAAATTTAATCTCATATTTAAATTACTAATTCGTAAACGAGATTTAAATTTTTTCACGATCAATTTTATAACTAAATTTTAAAGTGAAGATATTTTGCACGCACTTTTTTCATTCTGCACGTGCTTATTTTATATTTTACTTCATTTAAATGTAATTAAATATTTACAAAAATATTCCTTTATTCTTTATTTATTAAATATTTACGTTATTAAATCAAATAAATTAATTTCTGAGAAATTAATACTTTTCCTCTCCTAGTGTTTTAACTAGTTCTAATAGCTATATTTTAATAAATGAAACAAATCATTGATGATTTATAAATTTTGTAAGCTTAATATTAAGCTATAAAAATATAAAAACTTCAGAATACGGTTTTAAAAAATATTAGATCTGTACATTGTTATAATAAATTAATATCTTAAATTTTTCAGATGGTTACTTCATATATATATTTCATGTGTTACAGAAGATATCATAAAATTTTTGTTTTTGTGAAAATTAAAAATATATGTTATAACATTAATATTTAAATTTTAAAGATAAAAAGGGTTTCTTTGACAGCTACTAGATGGTATTTTGTCAGGTGTAATTGGATAAAGCCAACGCTGAATATGAAATGTTTAAATTTGATTTTACTAAGAAAACACCTGTTGCTGGAAGTCCAAAATTCAGCACTCCTCCTGGCGGTAGAATAGAGAAACCTTCATTTATAACGGCAAGTACTAGTACTGAACATCAGAACCAGTGTCAGACAGAATCGAACGATTCGCTGCAATCGCTACAACTTCCTTAGTCACGGTCAGAGCACGAAGAGCAAACGAGAGAACGAGACAAAGAGCGAGAGAGAGAGTCTACTATCAAAGGGATAAAAGATGTATAATGAGTAATGAAGTTGTGTATCACTATAAATTTATTTTTTCACTTGTTTGCCAGATGTTGGGCTCAAGTGGACCAAACCACCACACCATCGACAAATGCAGATCTAGTTTATCCTTTCGGCGTGGCCAATGTTAGTAAGACTGATGGATGTCAATGCACTAACCTCACTCGAGATGGGGAGTTAGGCTGCACTTGTAGAGGTGAGAGTGTGACAGAAGTCCCTACTAATCTCGAACAAGGACTGATGCAATTGTAAGTTTTTCCCCAATCGTTTCTTTGTTTTTATTGATATAAACAAGCGCTACTTAATTCATAAATTATTAAAAATTAAGCCATTTATTAAATTATTTAGTTGTTATTTTTCATTTATCTGATTGTTTTTTGTCTCAACCTTTCTTTTTCGCTATAAATGTTTAATTTTCTTTGAAAATCTTTTTCTGGAATATAGTCATAAAATGAAATTAATATATAAAAAACTTTTTGTCACAATCAAAAAATGTCAAAATGTAGCTTTAAATTTTAAAAATGATATAAATGCAATTAAAAATAAGCTTTTAATTTGTATTAATTTTATTTTAAATTGTATAACATATTTTAACTATATTTTTTTTTGTTTGTTTAATAACTACAAATAAATATAAAGTATAAAGAGTATGTTTAATTCTTAACATTATTATTACTTTTAGAAATACATATTTTATATTTTGGAAATGATTATATAACTTTGACGTTATTTTTATTTGTTATAATAATTAAATAAAACAATTTTATATATACTGTAATTGTTTTTAAGCATTTTTTTGCTTAAAAATAATTACTCCGGTTTAAAATGTCTCACTTTATTAGATAATTAGTATATGTCTATATTGTAGAAGTTGTTTAAACAAATGAATCATCGGTGTATAATATACAGTAGAATTTTAAGTTTTTAAATCTTGTTTATTCACAATTAATTTATTAAAATAGTTAGTTTCAACGAAGTGATTTCAATATTTTACATTTTTTGTCGTTAAACATAATCGGATTAAACAGTCACACCTATAAATTAAATTACAAAATATTTTAATAATAATAATAAAATCAAAGAATTTTTTTGCCTCATAATAAGTAATAATTATTAAATATTTATCATGTGTTAACTTTAAAAGGAAGATTTTCTTATAAAAAAATTAATTTATGTTTCTATTAATTTTATTCCTGAATGAATTTAACAATGTTATTTATTATTAGAGAAAGATTCCAAATTCATTTACAAATTCGACGAAATAGTAAAGGTATTTTCAATTAATTGTTCATTTGTTTTCAATACACGGTGTGAAATTCATTAAAGTGTCTTCGGTTAATTCGATTTTATTAATTAATAATATCGCAACTATCTCAATAGTTTTCTCTCAATGCGTCTGTAATGAATAAATTTAACGAATTAACTAAAACAAAATAAGATTATTTATACTTTAATTGAATAATTACCTATTTTTATAGCTAATAAAAAATATTAAACGTAATTTTATTAAATATATTAGTAAATATTAATTTTTCTCCTTCTAACTTTATATCATTTAAATCATGTTATATAAAATTTACTTAATTACTTTGTTTTTGATTTGTTAAAGTTTACATGACAATAAATATATGTAAATACGAAGTCTTTACAACAATATTCTCAATTAGTTTCAATTGTATTTGATTAATCTCAAATACAGTTGCAGTAATCATTAATACTAAAATAGTAAAAACGTATAGCTTATAATAATAAATTATTAAAAATATTTAAGTTTGGATTTAGATATATTACTAGAAATATTTTAAATGTGCTGTACCTTTTAATTATATCCGTAATTTGCTGGAACACATTAATTGCAATCATTTTTTACCTCACGTAGAAATGTTTAAGTTATTAAAATATATAAATAGATCAAAAATTTGTTCAAATAATGAGAAAATGTACTTGAAAACTTCTGAAAAATTAATATTGTTAGAATAATTTCTAAATTATTTTAATTTATTTCTTATTCGTTACCGAAAAAATATTTTAAATGTAGGATTTACGGCAATTAATAAATAGTGTTGACGTAAGTCGTAATACGAAGAAAATTTGAAAACAAATAAAAATTCATAAATTAATTTCCTATCCACTTTCCAATATTTGTGACTAGGAATTTCCTAGTTTGATTGACAGTTTAATTCTTCGATCTGTTCTGATTTATTGCACTTTTAAATATTATATTTTTATAATAATAATCTTTAAATAATATTTAATATTTTAAGAAAGAAAAAGAAAAATCTTATAATTTTCAAAATTTCAATTTTTATTGATAATTTTATTCAATGGAATAATGTAAACCTTTTAAATTAATAGTAACCGAAAACTCGGTTTTATGCTAAGAATTTCTATGTGATTATTATAAATATTTAAGTACATTTACAATCTAAAATTTCAAATAAAATTAAAAATAGTTTGAGTTTATATTATATAAATTTTATAAAATTAAATTACTTGTGTTTATACTGAACGTAAGAAATATTATAAAATTAACATTTCTATAAACAAAAAATTCTTATGTAAATTAATCTTCTCTGCTTAATGTATTTTTTTATTTTTGTTGTTTTAACTCATATTAATATGATTGTTATAATCGAAAACAAATCTCTTTTATAGTTTATGAATTAATAGACAAATTCATTCTTTCTTATTAGGTAAATGTGAAAAAAGAAACTTTTCATAAATCGAAAATAGAATTCTCGGTAGATCGAATTTTTTGTAGAAAAAATAGCGAAATCTATCGAGAACAAAAGTAATGTTTCTTTTGTCCAAGACGATTTCGAAATGGTACTTTTTCTTAAAGACTGTTTTCATCTGGATAGGGATGTTCCATAACAAACATCATTTTTCTCTTAAATTTAAAACCGAAATTATCGTTCGGATATTAAAAGATTGAATACGCACACATACACACACCAAATAACTATAAAAATATATAGTTACGGATTAATTCATTTAAAGATTTTATTTTTAACGCAACCAAATTTGTTTAAAATCAAATCCATGTTTATGTTTAAATTTTAAATATATTTGTGCAATATCAAACAAAATGGAATGAGAAATATAAATGTTTAAAAATTACACTTTTGTAAAGATATTTTTATAAAATTCCAAAAATACAAATTTACAATAACAAGTGAATTTACTTTTTAATGTCGTGTGACAACGTACAGTCGTTAAGAGTATTTAATAACGAGAATATAAAACGTATAAATCTCAGAAGGATACCATTTAAATCACATAACAGACTCACTTGTAGAAATTCTTTATAATTTTTAAGTCAGTTGTACTGAAAATAACTTACTTTTTACCGATTGGCAATATTCCAATAAAAATAAATAATTTTTTGTAGTAACTATAATACTTTATTTCGTATATATAATAATTTAAAGTTTAAAGATGACATAATGTACATTTTTTGATTTAATGCGATTTTAATATTAAAAATAAGTACAGTTTTATAAAGATAAAATATTATTCACAGATCATTAACAGTTATCATTTGCAATAATAGTATCTTTTTGATTATGTCATTTAGAAAATTATGTATGAAAATATCGATTAAAAAAATTGTTTAGAAATAAATGGATAAAGAATATTTTCCGAGAAGGTCATTTTCTTGAAGATTTATTGATATGATTGAATTTACGTGAATGTTTTTTCATTAAGGTAGTCAGTTCTGTTATGGGAATTTTTACATTCTTGAGTGATGCATCTGTTTTCAAACATTTTGATAATATATGTGAAGGAATTGTAATATTTTCTTCGACGTTATTTATTTGAATAATGTTTTCTTGTTGAAATTATTTTTATTTTTTAGAAGAAAGTCAGACGATAATTGATAATACAGAAACAAACTTATCTTCTTTGAGGAGAACGATATATCTTGTAATACAGTCAAGTTTAGATTTTGAAGAATGTGCTCATAAACTACTTAAGCTTGAGCTTCAGCCAGGTCATATTGTAAGTTTAATTATAAATTGAATATATATCTTACAAAACTCTGGAAGTTTGTTTTCCAGAAAATTGAAATGTAATACAGTAGAACCTCGAAAACTCGTCCCTCGATAACTTAGCACTCCGGATAACTGGTCCACACCTTGGCAGGGCGAAAAAATCCTTAGTTAATTAATTTTCATTATAGACAGCTTTATAAAAGTATAAAAGCTCTCATAAAGTATTTTTCTGAGGTCTGTCTTATCAGGTAAATTACTGTACACAGTGTATTCATTAATTTTCATTTTCATNAAAGTTTATTTTAGAAAAATGTTTATCATATTTGAACATAGTATGAAGATTTCTATTAATAAACGTTTTTATATGAGCTTTTATGTATATAAGTATATTTAAATCATGCAAAAATACATAGAATAAATCCAAAACAATTCCAAGTTTAGATTTATTATTATTAGAATTTTTGGAATTATATCGATCTATTTATCCAGTAAGAATGTTATTAATATATTAATATATATATATATTCAAAGAAACATTTTATTATACTGGAGTACTTTTCGATATATTTGATTATCCGTAAATGATAAATCAGCATATTTAAGAATATTTATATACGAGCAATTATATATTGTGACATCTTCACAGTGCCCGGCTGTAATTTTAATCATATTTTTAATGTATTTCATTTAAAATATATCATCTCCATCTCAAATTAGTACTGTAGTGTCTTGTCCCTGTACAATACATTATACTTTTCCTTTAACAACACAGTCGTGCTAGACTTCTATTAACTGCTTCTAGGGGAAAAGTTTAAATTGAAATAACGTGACTTTTGGTTTGCATCAGAAGTTCGTATATAGTTATTCCGGGACTTTTGTGCCTAAGGTCTCCATATCTGGTCTCGGATTTCATCTAACTCCGTTCTTGAGATTAAGACAGACGGACGGACGGCAGTGGGAATTTACAGGTCTAAAATTTTTTTCAAATTGTAGCCCAATGAATTTGATATGCAAACAACCCGATAAATATAACTAATAAACGTAGCAACTGGATTCTTATCGGGCTGTAACGTTTGCTTAATATATGAATTCTCGGACAATTAACTTTTATTGTAAGAATGAGTTCGAATTAAATAATATTATACTCAATTTATCAGCTGAATTTATAAAATCGAGCATGATCAATCCTCACTGACAAACTAATATAGTTTCAAAGTTTCATCCAAGAAAAAAAAATAACTTTTTGAATTTTTATTTTAATTATATTTAACATATTTAATTGAGAAAATTATCATGTTTTAATAATCATTACATATTATAATAATTCTCAGTTTATTCGACGATAATATAAGTTAGGATAGCTTACGATAACATATAAATAGAGTAACTAATTAATAGAGTTAATTATAAATAAATTCATAGATTATTTATTGAGTAATGTTTTGCAAATATAAATATAGGTTGTCCTTATAATATTAATGCATAAGCAGCTAATTATTACAATCAATAAAACATTCTAATTGTAATAGGGTTAATTTTCATGTCCAATTAATATTGTATAACGTTATTATAATATCAATCTTTTGTACAGCTTGTATTTATTTCTATTGACTTAACAATTTACAGTATTGCATTAGGCAATAAATTGTCATGTTGTTAAGTCAATAGAAATTCCACTTTATGGCAACTTATTAGTTAAGATCAAAAATCAATTGATGAAATTTAAATGATGATTTTGAATTAATTTCCTTTTAAATTACAAAAAATTTGATTTAAATTTAATTAAATCGCTTAAAATTGACTTTCTAATATTATACTGTTATTCAAATAGTGTGTAAATAAACTAGAAAATAAGATTAAAAGACATTCTTATGTAAAATGAGAATATTTTCTGATCGACAAAACTTATCGATGTTCAACGTCACTGCTACATAAGTATATTTGATTCAACACTAAGAAAAAACATTAAAGAATTTCAGGCTTATGTCAAGAATAAATATTGACAAAATTACATATAAGATATGAAAAAATTTTAATAAAACATTAATTGCTTGGTTTATTTGGTGGCATACAGAAATAAAAGAATACCTCAAATTTAAAAGATGACGATGTGATAACGAAAAATCTCTCAGTCAACCATATCTAATTTAGTTTATGATTGATTAAGCAAGTTTTAACAATAAATGTATTTTAAGTTGTAATTTTGAATTTCTTCCTCATTAGAAGTTTCTCGTCTTTCTTTTATCTTCTTTTAAACTAGTATGACATTTAACTATCGGATGTTAGTATATTCTATTAACTGTTCTAAATTATTTTTAAATTATATTTAAATCATGTCAATGATAAAGATATGAATGTCAGCAACATGGCTTTTGAATTTTGCTAATTTCTTTCTATATTTTAATTTTATAATTAGTGACTTAACAAATATTCTTTCATACTATATCGATACTTCCTCGCTATACAATGATAATATTTTTTTGTTTATTTTATTGATATTTTAAAAATTAAGCCTGACTGAATTTCAATAATACAATTAATAGCTTTATTTTTTAATATATTTACCTTTATAAAAATATAAAATTATATTATAACGTAAAGAGAATAAATTCTCAAATAAGTAAATCATGCTGAGAAGGCATTTTAAATGAATAAAGACAAATTTCCACATAAACCGATTATTTAATAAAATAAAATCTTATAAACCAGAAAATAAATAATAAGCTTTATTAAAACAAAAAGAAGAATATTTAATATTAATGTGATTTCGTTATCACTTAAAGTTCTGTTATTATAACTAACAAAATTGCATACTTGAGAGTTGGCTTTTTTTTCATTGTTTTACTATTTATTAAATTTGCAAAATTAAAATTCAATAAGAGAATTGTGATAATAATAATAGTAATAATTCCTGCAAACATTTGTTTTTGAAATAAACTTTTATATTGAGTTTTTAAAGCCGTTTAACAATTAGTGATAAATTTTATTATTAAAACGTAAAATTATAAAAGATTGTATTTTTTTTATTTTTCATATTAACTATTTAAATTTTATTATTGTATAAGAAACTTATCAGCAAATCGTCGTCATACGAAAAAATTTATTCAAAAATAATATTATTTTCTTTATGATTTCTAAATATCCTTATCAAATAATGAAATTATAAAAAATAAGAAATTCATTATCTAGAGAGTTATATGATCAAATAAATTATATTTTTATTCGAAAAATACAAAACAATTATTTTTATATTCATTAACTTATGATATAAAATTATATACATCCTAATATAAAATAATACTTTTGTTAACAAAATATAACAGACAATGAAATTATTAAATTATCGTTATAGTGATTTCATATTTAAAAATTATTAAATTAATAATAAAATATTATTTTAATTTTTAAAAGATTAAAACAGTATTTATGCATTAAATAATTTTTAAAATATTTTGCGAACAATTAAAACCTGTAAATTTCCTAAGCTCAGAAAAATTAAATTGAAGCATCTAATTCACAAATTAATAAATATGTAAATAAAAACCGATCTCTATTACTCAGCGTCTAATTTATTTTGAACTTTTTCTATAGTAAAATGGTATTTTTTTTATTATAATTTATCAAGTATCGTTTAAAAGATTAAATGCAAGATGCATTGTATTTATCTACTCGCTATTAACATAAAAAATTAGCAAATCGATATTGGTTAATGTAATTAATGATGTTTTCTCGCTTCTTGCCAATTTCAATAAAAGTATAAAAATGACTTTTTGTATATTTTTGTTAGATTTGCCTCGTAATTTTAAATTTAAAAAAATTAAATGCGTTTTTTCATTCTTGATCGTTAACTTTCCAATTATTTTTTTTATAACTGAAAAATGTGTTTTTAAAAGTTTTTCAGTTTATGTTAGAATGATTTTCTTTGGACTACGTTAAATTTAACTAGATATTATAAATAAATATAAGCATGTAGATTTAGTAGATGACAAAATGATAAATTTAATTAAAAGTTTGTAAATTTAAATAAATAAAATTATTTGTTAAGAGCGTGGAAAACTGCAATCAAATGCTTTTTAATATTTTTTATAGTATTAGAATAATTAACCAATTCTTTAAAATAGCCATAATATCATAAGTAATTTAAAAATTATTCATTACAATAAATTTTATTTTAATTTACTTTTATACTAATTAAATTTATTTTAAAAACTTAAACAATTGATATTAATGTACAGCTGTAATAATTATAAAAATATAAACTGTTAAGGTTTAAGAATTTTATATTAAAGATACTATTCAAACATACGTGAGATTATTTTAAAAATTAAATTCTAAGCTTTTTTAAAGAATAAATATTGTAATTAAATGTAAATTAAGTAGCTGTTTATTATAAAACATATGATAAAATTCTCTGAAACTACAGTATAATTTCTAAAACGCTAGTTTATTACTTCATTTTTGCATCATTACTTAAGCTTTTAAGTACAAGATTCACAACACAGAACAATATATCTTCGACATAATCAAATGCACTAATTTATGGCAGAAATCCAAAAAGTTTCAAAAGAAAAACAATCACTTTACAAAATTTTGATCCGTTAATTTAATTTTCTTTACTTTTTAAATATAACATGCTTTTTCAGCTTTCTTTGAAACTTAGTGAAGTTTAGTCGCATCCATTACGTTAATATAAGAACTTCATGACATTCAACAATCCGGTGTAGTACTAAATTTGGGAAAATAAAAGTTTCATAAACGAATAAAAAATACTTAAATTGTACAGAAATCTCTAATTATTTCGACTCATTACTATGAATGTTTGTATTAGATAACCATAAGTTTAAGTTTATGATTATTACATTCATTTCCAGCTAAGCGTATTCTATAATATTTGAATAGAGTGAATAAATATTAGGTTGAATGGCTCATCTTCAATATTCATTGGACATGTAATAAACAACTCAATAATTCCGCGATAAATCTCAATTTATCAAGATTTGTTTATAATCAAAAGATATAATTTGAAAATTTCACTTTTACTTTTCTTAGTTTATAGACTGCAAGTTTTTTCTGTAGATTATGCGAAATTGCCTTAGCAAAACAAATAAAAAACCACGCAAATTTCATTGCTTTTTTCATATACTTTTAAATACAGATTAATATATAATTTAAGACACTTAAAATTGATTTTAATTTCAAAATTCTGACAAATTTTACAAAATTATTTCAATAGTATACATGAAATGTTTTCTTATTAATCTTAGATTTTTAAAAATAAAAAATACAAATTATAAAAATTTTATATAGAATTTTATACTGTATTTGGAAACTGTATTCTAAAGAAACGCTTCAGATTTTGAATATTACTTTAAATGTGTAACAAAAATTTTGTGTATAAAGTAAATTTAATTGCCATGAGGAATAAAGATGATCTTGTGTGAATATACAGACAATTTTTACATTATTTATAAAGAAAAACAACTGTTAAACAAGATTTCAAATGAAATTCTTTTTACTGACGATTGCATTAACGATTTTTTAAAAAGAGATTTTAGAAATGAAAGCTTTTAGTGTTTACTTTTGTAACTTTATATTATTCTGACTGATGACAGTTACATTTCAATTGTATTTTAAAACATATATTACATGGATTTTATGACTGTTTACATTCTTACAAAAACTTTTCCTTATATTTTCTAACTCATTTCCCTAGATTATTGTTTACTTATGGTTTATGTTATGCACTGTACTGTTAAAGCAGCTTTAAGAATTTGATCAATCGACAAGAAAGTAAACAAAAGCTAAAAATTTTTTTCTCTATTATCTTCTTCAATATATATATATATATATATTTA
>NW_019384342.1:263418-316900 GCF_000671375.1 Centruroides sculpturatus
CTCAAAGATACGAAGATATTTAAACAACTTATAAACATATAAAATTATTAAAACAATTTATTCGTATTTTAACAATATTTAAATAAATAAAAATCATTACATAAAATGAAAATAGTCAAAAGTTATACATAAATTGCTACTTAAGAAAAAAAATTATTTCATTTTGTTTAAAAATTTATTTAAATTTTTATAAATAAAATTCAGAAATTACATTTAAATCTAACTATAAATTTATTTCATATAAGATAATGAACTCCATTATTAATATTTTTGTAATAAAAATTGTATATGATGCACCTAATCAGATTAAGAGAAAGATTGCCAAGTAAATCTGATAAGACGAGTAAAACCCATTTTTAGTGTATATAAAACGATATAAACTGAACAAAATTTACGAAATAAACATTTTCGAATATTTGAGGAAAGTTTTAAAGTGGAAATTGTTGTCTAGAGAGTAATATTTTTGTCAGTTTAAAGTTTTATTTTATTTCAACACTATTTTTATATCTTCTTCTTCTTCACGTGCCATGCCCGGTCCCCCGGACGTTGGTGATCACCAAGGAGAGGAAGTTCCTATCTTCGGCCGTTCTCATTACCTCCCCAATGTTTTGTATGCCTGTCCATTTTTTAATATTATCCATCCATGATAAATGTCTTCGGCCTCGTTTACGCTTTCCCTCAATCTTTCCATTGAGGATTAGTTGTGGGATTTTGTATTTTTCTCCTCTAGTGATATGTCCCAAGTATGCAATCTTTCTGCATTTGATTGTTGACAGCAATTTTCTGTTTGTTCTTGCTCTGCTTAGAATTTCGTTGTTGGTCACTCGATCCGTCCATGGGACTCTCAGCATCCTTCTGTGAATCCACATCTCAAATGCCTCCAGTCTTCTTTCTGTATTCCTTTTTAATGTCCAGCTTTCCATACCATAGAGGTGAACTGACCAAATATAACATTGGCCATGCGTTGCCGCATTTTCAAATTTAAATTGTCGTTGCAGAGCAGGGTTTTCATTTTTTGGAAGGATGTTCTAGCTGCTGCTATTCTGCATTTAATTTCTTCCCCTGAATCTATATTTTCTGTAATTATGCTTCCCAACTATTTAAACTGTTTGACCCGTTCAAATTTTTTTTTGGTCAAGAACAACTTGTGCGTCTCTATGTGGGGTCTGTCTAAAAATCATAAATTTAGTTTTGTTTGCATTTATTTTGAGACCGGCATCAATTCCTGCTGAGTTAATTTTGTTTAGTAGTTTTTTTATATAGTATTTAACTAATACTTTGGATACATTAGTTAAAATTATATTCAATTTTTATCATATAACTTGTTCAGATTAATTTAAAGTTATAAATCTAATAGTTTGTAAACTATTAGATTTACGGCATATATGGCAGGTATATAACTATTAGATTTAGAGCATACGTGTATATGGGGCAGATATATAAATTTTCTATTTATTTATATTTTCAAACCACGAGAATACTGCATAAAAATTAAAATATGTGTAGTCTTGATTAATAAAAATTACACATTGGGCAGTCCATTAATTAAACGTGCAGTTTAAGTGGAGAGTTACGAATAGTACATTAGGGAACATTATTATTATTATTATTATTATACACAACGGGGAGGGAGAAGGTCGAGGCATTGTCTACAAGGACTTTTTTTAATTTGTATTAATAACATATAAATTCTTTCTTATAAATTTACTAATATATTAGTCATGTGAATAAATGATGAACTAAATGAACGACAGAGTGTACGTGAACCATTGTATGCAAAATTAAAGGGGAGAGGGTTTGATAAAAGTACACAATTGTACACAACAGGAAAAGAGGAGTAAAAAATACCTTAAAAGCAAAACATGTAATTAATGAATGGTTCCGTTACAAAAATTATTATTTTTTTTATTAAAATTATTTTTAAAAAGTGAAAAATAAAATGTGCATAAACGTTAATTATCGTTTTTATCTTTTCGATTCGTAAATGAGAATATTTCGTATAATTTCCTGTTAGGAATTTCAGAAATGCTGAAATAGATTTTTTTTAGAAAATTTTATTATTTTGATGTTCTTATTTATATTTGGAAATTTTAAATCAGACTGTCATGAGTAATTTTATAGAAACGTGACGTCTGTCAAATCCTGAATTGTTTTTGATATTTGACAAATCTGATATATAATTTTTTTTCCTAATCAGACAATCGCGTTGTAGGAAATGGAATAGAATATTTTCTATTTTTTTCGACGTATATCAACTTTTGGATAAATTTGAGACCGAGAATGATTCTTTATTCTTTTAAGAACTAAAGATCATCCAGCATTTTTTCCTTTTTTAATGATTACAGGTGTTTGTGATATATTTGTGACATTTCTAAATATATTTACAGTATATTTATGGAAACTCCTTGTCTAAAAAAACATTGAAAATAAATAAATTTTTCTTGGTTTATATAAAAAACAAGTAGAGTTTCCAATTTCTTTATAAAATCTTTATAGCTTGCATTGAAGTTTATAGGCTAAAACAATATTTAGATTAGTAAAACTGGAATTAAATAAATCAATTGATTACCTTCAATGTTTACGTAATCGAGATTTAGGAAAACAAATAAGATTTAATTTATTTAAATTCGTTTCATGCAGAATAAATTTACGGTCATTGATATTAAAAACACTTTATTTTATTTACATAAACTAAACTGAGTTTTTTTTTTTATTTATGTAAGAAAAATATTGTACCACATTACACTGCCTACAATGGAACAATTTTTATTTTCACTTAATGCAAGTTGAGGATTTCGTTGACAATTTTCATACAAAGATGCAATTTACAAGTATTAAAATGTAATTATAAAGATTGAATATTTATAAATTCACATGAGTATTATTTACTAAGCGAATGAATAAGAATTTGTAAGAGAAAATCGAGGTCTTTTATCGATTTTTGTCTCCAATGTCACTCTTATCTACTTGAATGTCATTTATGTTGTCAGTGCTTGGAAGTTGTCCAGAATTGAATATTATTATTGAAAACATAGCAAAGTTGCCAATGTATGAAAGAAGAACATTTATTTTACTCCATATTCGCTTTAACGATTGAAAGAAATGATGCAAAAACTTTCTCAAAAACAAATTCAAATCATCTACATTCTCATATTGGATTACTGTTTTATGAATTATTTAAAAAAATTGTGTGTGTTTCCATTGTTGCTTTTATATTAAAGTGAAAAGTGAATTTGTATCATTTTATTTTACTGTCTTAATTAGCAAAATTCAATTCGAAAATTTGATAATTATTAAATACAATTAACTATTATTAACTGCTATAAACGGTTCTTACTATTAATAATATGTAAGTTTTCTGAATTACGTTTTTCCGAAGTACAGTACATAGACCTAATAACGAAGTAGTAATATTGTTCTCTCCGATATAAACATCATTCCCTGTTGCACAACATTCACATAAATAGAAAACATATTAGTTTTTCAAAATGTCAATCACGCTTGGGTCATTTATTAATATTTTTTGTTCGCAATAAATAACTTTTCAAATCTATTATATATGTTATATTATATGAATGATTGAATTTACATAATTTATTTATGCTTCGCCCAACTCAATAATAAATTTAAATAATTCAATTTATATATTTATTTTAAGCATCTTATGAGAAAAACTTTTCATAAAAGGGAGTAGAAATTTTTATGTAATTAAAATAAAATATTTTTTAAGGGTATTTATAATGATAAGCTTTAACGAGATATTTCTATTATACTTTTAATATCATTTAAAAAATTTTAATTATTATTCATTCAAATATCTTTGAAGAAACATTTTTTTTTCTTTTTAAAATGTAACTATTTTTGAAATTTAGCAGTAATTTTTATATTCGCTCCGGAATTAATCGAAATTGCGGAAATGGATTTCTAGCTAATTTATTTTATTTTTATTGAAAAATTGTTTCAACAAAATGATTTTAATGATAATTTTTTTTCTTTGAGGAGCTTATTAATTAATGGATTTGCAAAGCTATTTACTCGTATTTATGGACCAGTATATATTTAAAATTAGAAAAATGCAATTAAAAGTCTGTTAATAAGATTAAGCCACATAAAATTTATTTTTTTGCTTTATACGTTTTATAAAATTTAAATGAAATAAATGAAGAATAAATTTCAAATTTCGATTTAAATTAGATATGCAGTTTAATCAAATAAAAAGGAAATGTACTAATTAAATTTATAGATAAGTTTTAAAATATTCTATTATACATATTCATTCAATATATTTGTGAATAAATAATACTTCATTAAACTCTATCTTTTTTAAAAATTTAATAAAGAGATTTTTATAATATAATATAGCTTAAGTGACTTTCTACAAATAAAAGCAAAACAGGAATTTATACGAATGTTATTTTAGCAAATTTGTTCTTAGAATCATCTTTTCTTAGCGCTGTTATCGAATATCGAGTGAAGCATTTTAAGAGTTAATTAAATTAAATTTTTGAAAACATAAATCAGAATTTTATCTTAAGCTTAGCCTGTGCTAACAGTAATAAAAAAAAATAAAATTGATTGCTTCCAGATAAATTATCCGCTACTGTCTTAAACTTACGCTATCTTCTAAATTAATATAAGAAATTCCTTTGATAAATTTACTGGAAGAATTGATACTGTTCGCTCATTATTTTTATCACCTTCTATCGTTTTCTAATACCGAAAGTGAATTATTAAAATTTGACCAAAATCATTTTTCTTTTGTACATAATCATTGTCATAAACGTTTGCCTCAAAACTTTTTAAATATTTTTCAACTCTCGTAGGAAAATATTTTTAGAAATTTAAATAATTTATAGTTACTAGTAGACAATGTAACATATTTATAAACTATGAAATTAAAAACTAAATTAAAATGATAGGTGAGTGAATTGAAAATGTTCTACTTGGAGTTATTTTGATTGATTGCTTGAGACAATAATAAATAAATCAAAAAGTTTGGTCTATAAAATCAATTTTTATTATAGATTTTATACAAAATTACTATTTGAGTTATCTTTTCTACATAATTTTGATAATTTTGTTAATTAAAGTATTCTATTCATATTTTAGTGTTCTGTTTTCTATCTATCAAATAAATATAAAAAATTTAAAACATATTTTATATTTTACGTCTGGCATATTTGTGATTATCATTTTACTTATTTATTTATTTCTTAACATGAAAATATTTTTGAAGTGAGCTCTTCAAAAATAGTTCGAAGTTCAACGAAATTATTTTATTTATTACACAATATTTATGTATGTAATTGCCGATGAAATTTTCATATAAGCTGAGAAAATCTAACAGATATTAAACATACATCTAGCAATATAACCTGCGAAAGATCAAATAGCTATACGATGCCAACCAGTTTGTACTGTACTATGTAACTAATAGCCAACCAGTTTGTACCATGTAACTAATATTTCTAATATGAATTCCTGGTAGCAGGATTTATGCAAAAGTCATGGACTGACTAAATCTGTCATAATTACTTTCCAAATTACACAAATTCATTAATTTATTAGTTTTTACATTTAGAAAATAATGTTAAAATTAATTAGCAGTAAAGAAATATTTAAATCGATGAAAATAGTAATAAGATAATAATATTTCTATGAAACTGTGCTTAATGTATATAAAAATTTTTTTAATTTACATAAAATTGAAAATTTCAATTTCAATTTTCATATAAATTTGAAAATTTGACATTTAAATTATACAATTTTTTCATAATATTACAAATTTTTTCAGCATAGATTAACTTTTTGTAAAATTCAGCTTTCAAATATATCACTTAATACGGAAACTAAAATTAAACTTTGAACGGCAGTTTTCGTTAAAATTAAACGTAAAATTAATATAATTAATCACAAAATCATTAATGTGGAAACAAAAATTAATTCATCGACAAAATTTTCCAGAGAGTCAATATGATTTGCATATACTGTATATGTAATAGAGTTAGATCTTTGTTTTAAATTAAATTCTTAATATTATAAAAGATCATAAAATTACATAATTAAATTTAAAACTTTCTTACAAATATATTATTTATAAATACAATAAATTAGAAGTTTGTATCTATAAGAAAAAATATTATCGAATAGAATATAATTTACTATATGTGATTTTTCTATAGCCGGAGGAAATTATGATGTAAACATTGCCAACTGTTTACAGCAAAAATCTCAAGCCTTTGAAATATTCTATCTGGGTTTATTTATTTTTTAATATGAATAAATACAATAATATTAGTATATAGGGTAATCGTAATTAAAGTATTCCTATTCAATGCTATCTGGAGATATATATAGTAGTCAAATGCAACCAAAATCTTGGTATGATGATATTTTAAAACATGCGAAATACATTTCCATAAATATTAGTACTAAAAGTTTTCACCGTAGCACATTTGTGCTGAAATCAACGAAAAAGCAGTTTCCTTTGCATAAGTTAAGTTTTGGGTATAAAAGTGGCCATAACTATTGAATGTCATTTTAATGGCCATTACTTTGCTGGAATCTACAGTTCTTGTGAACCTTTTTCATGAAAACATCTGCGTCTGCACTTCGGAAATTTACGCCGCACTCCATTGGGCTCTACAAACTCTTGGAAAAATGATCACTCGATTTGAGGAAACTGGATGTCTGAAAGTTTACCCAGTTCAAGGTACAAATTTATTACTTTACAAGTCGTTGAAGACGTTACCTTAGCTGTTGTTGAAGTCAATGAATACTGTTGCAGACTGTAGTAGTACATATGAGGATCAGGTGTTAGGTGTATCTTAGACGACAATGTGGAAGTACTGAGAAAGTTGGTAAATTGTTTAAGATCAGCTACAGTTACCAGTTGCTTGCCACCGACAGGAAAACCCGGCTCACTATTGCATTGACCTTCCTTGCCAAAATAGATGTGCCGTAACTATGGAAGATCTAGTGGAATGACAAGATGCATTATGAGCTCGGTGTAACAGTGAATACTTGTAACCATGGTATTTCGGCTTGAATGAAAATATTCTGGAAAAATAAAGGTTCTCCAGAATGTTTTGATGCACTCGCCTAAAGATAGTCTGGTGTGAATTCACAACCACATTAATTTTTGTATTATTTATCTTTGAAGGAACTAGCTAGTCCCAGTTATTGGTTTGATGGAATACAATAATGCAACACTTGAGTGATCTGCCAAGGGGGTCTCCTGGGAAGACTTTTTGTAGGAAACTGCTCTCTGTTTTAGGTGCTAGAAAAGTGAAAAAACCGCGAAATGCGATCAGCCCGTAGGTCAGGCGCAAACCCGCAACTAACTATCAGTTTTTAGTTGTTTTTATCCACTCGGTCCTAGTGGCTTAGTCTTAATAAGGATGATGGCCTGCGTCTCAAAGATACAAAGAGATACTCAACGATTTTGTCGTATCTCAACTACAACAGTAACAACGCTTTGAGTGAAACACTTTCAGGAAAGATGGAGAGCCTTCACTTGTTGGACGTTGCGTACAGCAATTTCTGCAACATTTTATAGATAACAATGATTAATCATGCGTTTCCTATTGCCTGGCCATTTCTTTTTGCGAAATCCGTGTGATTTCACACCTTTTAAAACTCAAAGCCTGTGCACGAGTTTATGGCAACAATGACAGCCTAAGCTTGATGACAACTACAACTTAAGACGTTACAGACAAATTGTATTAAAATGATAGTTTATCATAAGTTTAGTGTAGAATGTAATATAAATAATGTAAAAATATTGTAAAAGTTTATTTACAAATAAGTAAAAAGTTTTATTAAATAACGAAAAATTAAATATTGCATATTATTTCTAGATAAAGTTGTATTTTTCTAATGGAAGCCATTTTGCCCAACAGTAATAATCAGTAACGTAATTTATAACAGGCTGTTTTTAAAATACTCTATATTTTTTATTAATTGACAATAATAATAAAAACAACAATTTAAATAAAATTTAATTTATACTTTAATTTTACTAGAAACATTTAATTAAAAATTAACATAGTGTATCTTAGACTTCGTTGGTCCGAAATCCACCATTGACCTTAACCATTTCATTTTAAGTCGGAATCTCGAAGAAATCTCAAACTGAAATGTTTACATCATTATCGCATTTTTCATTACAAAATAGATCAACACATTTTTAAAGTTTATCTTTTCTTTCTTTCTCGAATTTAAGCAAGAAACTTGTGAATGACTTCTTATACTTTTTAGAAACACGTGAGAACAAAAAACAATCCATAAGTCTAACGTGATGACGTCACGCTTGTTTCGCGAATCCTTGCAAAGCTTTGAGTTTTAAGAGGAGGTGATTGGTTGGGGAATAACTAAAAAGTGTGGTTTTTCAAGAGCATAATGAAAATTTTGCAGACTAGAAAGACAACATCATATTGCACATGAAAGCAATCGCAGAGAATCAATTACAGTCGGCCGTCAAACACACTGTTCATTTGCCTTCAGAATTAATACTGCTTAAAGCGGATCACATTAAGTATTGATAGTATTCTGTGCATCGCTAAGGTCTAGAGAGCTTTGAAGAGAATACTTTGATTATTATCATCCGGTATAATTTAATTTAATTTCAGGAAAAAAAATCGACTGTTAAATTTTCTGAAAATAATAGTTATTCTTCAGTTCTATGTACTATTACAATTATGAAGATCGATTTGAAGGAGTTGAATTTTGTTAAATTTTGAAAGTCATTTGTTTTTCTTTTGATGTGAAAGCTAAATTAAGGCAATGGCTGATTTTCAGAATTATTTTTTGCAACGCTGATGGCTGTATTCACGACCGAGGGTCAAGAGTTAGAGTTAGTAGTTAACTACGTACCATTTACCGCTTTTGCTTTTAGTACGTAAAGCTTGTTGATTTGTTTATTGGCTAACTCCTAACTCTTTAATCTTTGGTGTGAAAACAGAAATAAATAAATTGTCGTAATTCACTTATTAAACGTAAGATGCGTCCCATAAATATAAAGGCACTAATAGATCTCTACATAGAATCATTCACATTGAAAATTTTGCAAAAATAATTTTTTTTGGGGTTTCTTGAACTTTCGCAAACGCACATTTAAAAATGATAACCATTTATTGAGACAAAAAGAAAATAAACAACAGTTTTAAAGAATTACAATCAATGCGACTGTCCCAAAAGTATAAAGGTATGTAACAAAATTAACTGAAACAATTAATGACTTGTTAATAATATTCATTTAACGATAATCTAATATACACTAAAGCCTCCTTTGGCTAAAATAACTTTGTAAATTTGTAAATACGGTCTGGCATTGATTGTATGTCTTTGGAGGACAGATATGCTTATTTCTTCCCAGCAGTGGCGTGCCGTGACATTTGATGATAGGGAAGTTGTGTTTCTGTAAGAAGCCGACTTCCAGGGGCAATAAGTTAACTGCGTGTCAGTGGTTAGGGTCCATTTGTATTCGTTTGTTCGATAAGCCAGTAAAAACCATAGACTTCTCTAAATGTATTTTTAATATCACAATTACATTCTGAATCGCTAGCCACGATATAAGAACTAAAATTAAAAATAAAATTATAAAAACTTACTTGGTGAAATAAAATGTGTGGGGGATATACGTACAGTACCTGGTATAAAATATTCTTTAATTGTATGAATATACTTTTAAAGAAAATTATAATTAAATACAGCTTTGTAAAGAAACGTACAAGAAATAACATAAAATATTATTTACTTTTTTAAATATTAAAACAATCCACTTAATCAAATAGCTGCCTACGAGTGGCTAATGGATGGGATCAGAGACGGTCCTGGTAGGTGTGCAGTGCGTGCATGCACCAAGGCTGCCAAATCCCGAGAGTGTCGATACTGGTCAATGTCAAATGCCTCTTTTGTCGCATCACTAGTATACCTCAAAGGACGCGACATGGTTTTTGTAAATTTTAAACGTTTCTCACCATAGCTGTAAAAATCTACATATGTAAAACTTAATACTAAATAGATTGTCCGTCATTTGTTTTCTAACTAATTCGTTTTAGGACCAGGTGTCCACAGAAATTTCCAAAATTTATAACTTTTTAGTCACTCTCATTGAAATGGAAAAATTTCTGTCTTTATTACATCTAATACCACGAAGAAATCAGACCCACTGTACTCGGAGCGATTGGTTCGGTTAAGTTGTTTAAGTAAAATTCCAGCTCTTTCAGCAGGATTTTATTTATGTACCTAATTTCTCAATCTCTTAATTGTTTAACTGCTTTTTAAGTAGAAATAAGTTGAAACCGGTTACTTTGTACTTTAATATTTGTAGTCTTGGGAAAGAAGTGGAAAAACAAATTTTTATGACAACGGATACATAAATCGTATATTTTAAAGAAAATAAATTACAGAGCATTTTTTGTACCTTGTGCGTCTTATTCATTAAATTTAGTTGTAAATGATGCTGCCAAAGTAACAGTTCATTTTGTAACATTAGAGAGGTTGAGGCCGAAGTTTAAACGTTAAACTTGTACAGCAAGCAGAACTATACGTTTGACGTTTGAACTCGAAGTAAAACACGTTGCGCCACACGTTCACGTCTGCGTCACACTGATTCATGGGATATTATTGAAAAATGGCGGAAACGTTTAACAACGACGAATGTTACTAGCGAAGGTAAATAAACAAATTAAACTATTTTAAAGTATTTATAAGATGTTTAATAACACTAAATAATTATTTTTAATTAGCGTCGTGTCTCCTACTGTACGATAGGACGACAGGACTATCTCATACTTTTGTTGAGGGAAGTAGTGGTTTATATAAATCCGAAAGCAGCTCGGGAAATTATTTTTACATAATTTACAAACGTATTACGCTGTTGATGGTAGAAGATGCTATGAAAGAACAAACCTACTCCTACAGAATTATGATAAGCTATTATGAACAAAAATATATGTAAATTCTAGAGGCACTTTACATCACTTGCAAAAAAATTGCAAAAAAAAAACTTGCAAAAAAATTTCAATTATTCAATAGCAGCGCTCGACGTCCGACGTTCACGTTTTGGGCTGAAAACGTCGGCCGCAGCCTCTCTACAGTACAAGAATTGTACACGTTTTCTTCTGCATCCCCTTATAGATAAGACATACTAAATCATAATTTAACATATCACTAGTTTAACATTGAAATCTATAAGTAATACAAGATTGGAGAGCATAATAGAAGCAGAATAAATATATCAAATATTTTAATGGATTTTTTTAAAACTCCTGTCAACTATACAGGACTATCATAAAAACATACCAGTAAACTCCTACCGGTTGGATTAAGTTATAAATATACTCGTGATTCACATAATGGGGCGAGGGCGGCTAAATATCTAGCACGCAGCTCAGAACCGATCCTGGATAGAATCATTGGAAGCGTTATACGATATTTTGGTGTGTAGCATCCAACAACTAAACCGCGTGAGGTTGGTGCTCTGTAAAGCGCATGCGCAAATGGGTATAATCTGGCTGCTTTACACCATTCAGATATTTTCGCCGTGGAAGCTGTCTCCTATTCGACAATACAGCGCTTCCATTCCGCCACTGATATTCGAATATACAATAGCAATCTTATCGTTTTTTTCACATGTAGTATAGAAATTTGTAATAAGATACATAATTTTAATAAATTCAAAGTACGTTAAAATATGAAAGTAATCGCACAATATGTATTTATATTTTAGAAAATACAAGAAAGCGGCGCTATCACCGCTTCCAAGGACGGCACGCCACTGATAAGTATTGTACTTTGTATTCAGTTCAAGCATATATTATATGCTTTGATTGAAGATAAAAGACTTAAATAATTAAATTATAACTTCATAATTAATAATTGGATTTCGTAAATTTCATCTTACAGTTTAATTCTTAATCAAGATAACAGAAGTAAAAATTTTTGATAAGATTACAAATTTTATTGATTTCAATTAAACAGAATTTACTGCAATTCTGATGAAATTACTTTATTTTATTAGCAAAATTATTTAATACCATTTATGTGCTTTAAATATGACTCTTTCACACCTAAAAACCAATTTACTTACGTTTATTGCAGATATAATCAAGTAATATCAATGCTCAAATGAAAAACATTCGGATAAATTCCAATACAGTAAAAGTTCTGCTAATACGAGTAATTCTTAGCATTATATCCGATCTGAATGGCAAAAACAAGAAGTAGTTAAAATTAGACAACATCGCAGATGATTAATGATCTTCATTTTAGTTAGATAAAAGGTTTTAATCGTTATTTTGAAGTAAGAGAAAATCAAGAGCAACTCCGGAACTTTGAAAACAATTACTATTAGGAAATTAATAAATTCCTAGAAAATTTCTAAAAATAATTCTATTTATACTTTAAAAGAATTTAATATTAAGTGAATCTGACTTTTTACTATAAATTTTGTTTAAATAATTAAACAAAAGAGGATATAAATAAAAATATAAAGCTTATTACTATTAATTCTCATGGCAAACCACGAAAAATTATTCGGATGTTGAACGACTTACTTATATTTGATATTCTGAAAAAGATAAGTATATCTAAGTCAGCAAAATCTTAAAAACTAATTGATTTTTCGATATTCAATAATTTAATCATTTTTCAGAATTTTTGCTGACGATCACTTGTTTTTCTGTAAAATGGAGACAAAACAGAAAAAATCCTTTTAAATAATGTACGAATTTTAAAGTAAAATAATAATCTGTTGAAGTTGAGCTCGTTTAACTGAAAAAAATAAAGTTTATTTCATAGAATTAATAAATTTTAACGTTATTTCTGTTTTTATTTTGTCAGATATCAGTAATTAGTAATTATTATTTGATAAATTTTTTAGTTATAAAAGCGATAATTAACTTATGAATCGAAATGAAGAGAAAGATTAAATATGCACTTTGAGGGACCGTTTTAATTTTGTCATTTGTCTGAATAATAGAAAACATCTGTGTTATGAATTCGATGCTGGACAGATAATCACTACTTTGCTTTGTTTGAGAATTACATTATTTACTCCACTGTATTGACTGAAATGACTAATTTTCCTTTACGATAGTAATTTCGTTTTAAACAATTGAGATGACAATATCCGCGAATACTATAAGAGGTATTAGCTTACATTTGTCTTATTCGGATTACTTCTCATCGATTATTTAAAATATTAAACAAGTTATTAATACAGAAAATAATACTTTTGTGACTTCATGATTAATTTCAGTATTCCCTTTGGAAAATTTTCAAGTATTGTTGATAAATATTTATATCTATACAAGTTAATGAACTCTATGAATAGATAAGCTGATGAAATTTTAGTCCTAGTATTTACAATATCGATTATTTTCTTTAGGACATTTCGAGTAAAGTCTATTTAAAATTAAAATAAAAAAAAAGGATACAGTAACCGATCTACTTCATCTATTTAGACTAAAAGGTTAGCTGGCATTATATTTTGTTTTCTGCAAAGTTCAACTAGTGGAATGAGGCCAACTTTATGTAATGAACAGTTTTAGTGAGTCCTGAAAACAACTGAAATTTTTGTGGTTGTCTAAATCGTTTATGTTGATCGGGATATGAGATTTATTGCTTTATTTTTCTCGATATTAAGTATGATGAAAGTGTATTCTTCTATCGATTTTGTGATTGTTTGGTTTGTTTCCTATATATCGTATTTAATATCTACAAATGTTGAATTTGGAAGAGTCATTATGTCATCAGAAGAAATTGACACAACAGCTCTGAATAGATTTTTATATATGATAACTTATTTCAAATATAGATTGAAACTTTTTTCTGATTTACATGTAGATATTTTTAACTTAATTTTATAGAATATAGAAACTGAACTGATTTGAACTAATATTAAAATTACTTTTTCAAAAGTAGCTTAAATCAATTCAAATTACAAACGTTTTCTACCCACGTGGATTTGATCAGTAGGTCTATCTCCAAACCTGAGATATATAAGTTATTTGAAATATAATAAATAGTCATGCAAACTTTTTAAAATAACCTTATAATTATTATTATTAATATTAGTAATTAATATCGCTTTTATATATTATACAAGGTAGAATATAGTTACGTTACTTAAAATAATTATTTCTGTAAATTACAGATTAGATAGATAAACAATAGTTTTCAATTTTACAATAAAACCTAAATAAATTATAATTTAAAAAAACTTTTTTATGAATAAGACCTCGCAAAAATAGTTTTCAATCAATAAAATTTCACTAATTAAAAAAAAAATTTAAAATATCGCATTACAGTAGTACCTCAGGATACGAAATTAATCCGTTCCGAAACTGAGATCGTACAATGAAAATGTCGTCAGGTGAATCATTTTTCCTCATACGATTACATGTAAAACCAAATAATCTGTTCCAACACGAAAAACACACTCAAATTAAAGCTAAGTAGTACATTGAAAAAAAAAAAAAAACTTTAGTAAGGAAAACACTGAAAAATGCGTTTTGTAGTTGTAAATGTATAAATAACCATAATAGAATTATAATTGATTTTTAAAAAATGTAGTTTTATTTGCACTTTACCTTTGAGGATAGACGACGGTGGAGGTGTAAACTGGTGGCGGAAGAGAGGGAGAAGGGAAATGATACTAAAACTTAACTTACATAACATAATGTAACAATAACTTAAAAATAACTTAGAAAAGATTAAAAAATTAGTGTTGTTTTATATATTTTTAAAAAATTTTTATTCACTGCTTTTTGCTTTCTTTCCTTCACTTCCACCAGCACTTTCACTGGATAGAGGTCTATTGGTAAAATATCTATCCAAAGAGGTTTGGATTTGCCTACTTTTTAAAATGTTTCTAAAAAAACTTAGGCAAATATCATTACTCTGAGCAGCAATACGGCCAGTGTGAACCTTTTCGGGATGTTTCTTTTCAATAAAATCAGTCACTTTCTGATTTCCTTTATCCAGCGAGATCCTTCCACGACGAAGCAAACAGACCAATGACTGAGACCAATGAACAGAAGTGAATAAAAAATGGCACTGCGAACTAATGTAACGTCGTATGGTGAGTTTTTGTTCGTACCGTGGAGCAAAAATATGTTCGAGTTTCATGTCATATCCTGAAAATTTCGTATGCTGGAGCGTTCGTATCCTGAGGTACTACTGTAGACTATATCTATTTATCGAGCGCAGATACAAATATTCAAATTATATAAAAAGAATTTTATTTGTTAACATTTGCTAAGAAAATGTGTTAAAATTTACATAAAAAAAGACGAAAGGAAATTAAAATATCTTATTAAAACTCTAAATAAAATAATTAAAAATAATCACGATTTTAATCAATAATCACATATATAATAACACTTGCAACTGTTATCAACAATGTAGTTCAATTAATTTTTATTTAATATTATTTCTTCTTAAAATTATAAATAATGATTAACTTTACACTTATTTAGTTGTGGTAAATGGCCTAATAAAAATATAATAAAATATGAAATTAAATATTAAAATGAAGATTTAATAGTTTTTCTTGCGTTATCTAATCTCGGTTTCCATCTTTTTATCGTAAAATATTAAACTTATAATGTACCGTATATCATTTGAAACTAATAATACATAACAAAATTCATAACATTTTAACTATTCCTAATTTATAAATAGATTATTCAGAATAATTTATTTTAAAACGTTTACAGTTTAATTAATATTGAAAAACATTTGCAAATTGAAGTTTTCGATTCTTCATATTATAATTTATCAATTTACATTAACATATAAATATAAAGTTTTTCTTATACTTTTCTATTTATCGATAAGTAAAAGATAAACATTTTTTAGAAAACAATTAAATCAATTAAAATATTAATTGATTTAATATTATTCATTAAATAATTTATTTTGAATATTAATTATTCATTTTAAAAATTAAAGAGTAACTAATCATTTTGTTATATTTTCTATTAGTTTATAATAAATATTCATTAAAGACGGCAGAATATCTTAACTTTAATTAATGTAGGTATAAATGAATTATTTTATCTCAATTTCGTCTAATTTTTACGAGCGTTGATTCGCATTTGCTTGAAAAACAGATAAATCAAATGGACATCAATGCATTTTTCGACATTTATAGCATTAGACAATATAGACGTTGCTTTGACATCGACTTTTGGCCCACTTCTTACTTTAACTACTTATTGTTGAGACCTTACTACAGAATTATTGCATTTTAAAAAATGTTTTATTCAGTTTTTAATTGTATTTTTTTTTTACTTTGAGTCTTTTTAGTACTGTTAACTACGAAAGATAAATCGACGATTGTTCTCATTTCATCAACTGCAGATTTTTACTTAGAAAAGAAGCATTTGAACACGTTCAGGATCTAGTCTACTTCTGTTTTAATGGCAAATCAATCATAATTGCCAGATCGGGGGTTTCCCCAAAATAAGGACTTTTTCAGTCAACTGCGAAAAATGGGGAAGAGATATTAATGGAAAATTAATATTTTCGAATGGAAAATTGCAAAATATATTATTATTATATAAAATCTGATTGTTTTTAAACCTGTTTATTGCATCCCATAAATTATTAGCTTACCCGAATAGAGAAAATTCCAATTAAGTTTGTTAAACGTTCTCTAGTTCTATCAGGATGCTATTGCTATATATAATTTTATAACAACATCCTGATATAACTAAAGATATAAAAAAGTAAAAAAAAATATGTTTAATTTGAATCATAATTCTAATCTGTACCTTTAATCTCACACATTTCTTAATTCTGCTCATTTATTACGTATATTTGTTTGCTTTCTAAAATCAAAATTTTTGTTTTATTGTAATAGGAAAAGTTTTAACCCAAGGAGTATTATTAAAATGTTCAGATACGGTTCATATTTCAAAAACATTATTTAATTGTTTTGTTAAGTTCTTTGTTTTTAGTATTTGAGATTATTTAATTAAATTTCTGAATTCGAGAAGTTGATAACTTTCTCCTTAATTTTTATCATACATGTTTTGCATTTTGAGACGGATAAGAGCTTACAATAAAAGATGAACTCCGTCAATTGTTCTCGAAATATGATATGGACGAAAGATGAATAATTTGTATTTATTCAATTATTTTCCTGTAAAATTTTTGAAATAAGTTATGTTATATAAATTAATTTAGTTCACTAACTATTCGAGATCTGGTTAATATTCAAATTCGAGAAAAATGATATTCGCCCATTTCTAGAAATAATATAAACTGAAAATACAATCCTGTGTGTGTTTTTCCTTCTTTTGTCTAATTTATACAATATTAGGTATCTTACATGTATATTTTCAAATTATGAAATAAAACAAATCATTATGTGAAAATTCAATAAATAACTCTTCGAAAAAATATTTTAATAAAACTTGTGAATATTAAAATTATTAATTGTATTAAAATTGTATCAGCAATATTGATATTATTGTAGGGATTTTTCGATAAATTCTGTAATTTGGGAAAATTTTGCAGATACTTTGGGAATAATTGACTATTTATCTAGCAACCTTAGCTGAAGAGGCGATATCTATACATATAGTACGATATTAAAAATATTCGTAGTATTTGAATTTTTTATCAAGTTTTTTTTATCAAATTTTTATCAATTTTTAACAAGCTTTATATAAATTAATAAAATTAAATAATTAAAAAATCTTTAAGGGTATTTATTTATAAACATTAATTAAAATAAAATATTTTAATGGGTATTTCCTAAAAATTATTTTAATCGTAATGTTTCTTGAGTTAAATTGTTGAATACATACTGTACTTTATATGAGAAATATTTAAAATATAGTTGATAAGTCAAACTTTTTCTGAATATACTCTATTTTATAAGAACTTTTGAATGAATCTTTGATCATATTACATCTTTTGTAAGAATATTTTTTTTTATTAAGAATTAGACTAATTAATTTACATTCTTAAGGATTAAGTATATTGTTTTCTCCATTGTAAGGACTAGAAGATAGATTTTTGAAACTATTTAATTAATGTATTTAATTGGAGTATAAAAAAGATTTTTGTATTTTATCTTCACTTTTGTATTTGAAATAAACAATACAACATATTACATGTTTGAAACGTTTCTTTTTTTTTTGTTTCTCATGGATTTCTTTTGAGTAAATTTATTTATTTATTTCCAAATGGCTCAAATGTCATATTTTTACGGTGAGTGTGCTTTTTATTCGAATGTATTTTGAAAGAAAATTAATTAATTAAAAACAAATACTATAAAGTTTTTCATATTTTTTCCTCTTGTGTTAACAGTAACATAAGACAATACTTTTTATATCTGTGGAAGAAAAACCTTCAAAAATATATAAAATAGATAAAACAATGTAAGTGTATTCGTTATATAAAATTTAGTATAATAAAGTGTTAATACTAAACTAAAAGAAATTCGTAATTTACTTCACTTACATTTTAATTAAATTCTCAATTCGAGAAGGAGTGTTATTAAAGAAATTTAGTGAAATAATAAAAATGAAATTTTTCGACATGTTCTGCTAAAATTATTATAATTCATTAAAATGTGAATAACGTCTATGATTTCCATATGAGAGAATGAACCCATTTCAACTTTAAAGTTTTAGTCGAATATTTAAAAGAAAACATTAAGATGGATTTGCATAAAAAGAGATTTATTTCGGAAATTCATGCTGTTAAATAAATATTATTGTAGAGTATTTGGCATAGAATTGTAAAAATACTATTTAAACAAGTAAAAGTTAAAAGGAAAGATTTGAATGTATTAAAACAGATTTCTTAACGATGCTCTTCTCTATTGAAATTAGACTTTTATTAATTGGCGAATAGTCTAAAATTCTTTCAAATGGCAAGCTTTATTATCTCATTTATCCGCTTCCAGTAACCACGCAATAATTGTTATGATACACATATTTTAATAATAGATTTGTGAGAAATAGAATTCTGTAAAATTATTTCCAATGAAATTTAAATATTACTTTGAAAAGAATGTGCCTGTGTATTAGATAGTTATGTACTGTACGTTGCTTCAAAAGAAAAAGGATAATTTTAAATCTAAAAAACACTTTCATTAGTAGAAGAAGATTCGTTACCTTTATTTTTGACTTACAGAAAGAAAGCGGTAAAGTGGTATCTGGTTTAAAGTGGTAACTTCTGTGAGAAATTTATCGAAAAATAAAATGTCTAAAATCATCAATTTTAACGAAAAAAATTACTAAACAACATTGAAAAATATGTGTTAAAGATATAAAAAATGTAAACAATGGAATCGGTATATTTTATAAGTAAAAGCTTATATTTTAAAGAACTTTAAAAACTTCTTTAAAATCATAACGAGAAAATATCCTTTTTAGTCTTTACCGATTTTCGAGGAGACTTAATTAAAAACTATAGACTACAACTTTCTTCTAAAAAAGGAATAAGCTTTATTTAATATTATCTCCAAATGCATGTCGCCATGGCTATAACCGGTCTCTTCAGTGGATATAGTATCACAAGCTGACATTCAAAATATGAAGAAATATTCAATGCTACTTAGTTTATCGAATATCTGGTCTGCATGTATATTTCTCACGTAGTGTTCTCAATTAGATATAATAAAATTTTGCTCTATATATATAGAAATATCAAACTAATTAATTTACAAATAATAACTTTTAAACACATTTTAACTTATTTCTGTTAAATGGCTTGTAGGTATTTAGGTAATCGTCTGAGACTATTTGGAGTGTAACACAGAATTACGTTATACGCGATACTTACTGACATTCAACCATCGCATAAAGCAATGCCATACTGTGTTACAGCATTTAAAAAGCTATGATGTAGAAAATCCGTCAAAGTCTGTTTCGAAAAAATATTTATTTTTCATTTTAGTATTACAATTTGATCTTTATATAAAACAGATAATCTTATAAATCAAAAATATTTAAACATTTGTTTTACAATTATTCACTCATCATTAAATCATTGATGTATTTTCGATTAGTTTGAATTTTATGTGATAGCATTTATTTTACACGACATTTACATTAGCTTATAAAATAAATTAGATTATTGCCAGACACTAACATATTATACACTAGGTTGGTCTCAATTTATAAAATGTAAAAAAATAATTATCTGAAAAATATATTAATGAAAATCATATTTATTAATTGTTATATTATTTATCTTTTCATATAATTTACTTCCAAAATAAATTGAGTAAATTTATATTTATAGTATGATCTTTTCATTAATTTTAATAAACTAAAACTCTTGTTTATCTGCATTCAGAATTTGATTAAACCATTATTGTCATTATAAAACTACAGTATTAAAATTTAAAGGAAGGTCTGAAATAATTCAGGAAAATATCATATTACTGTCTAAAATGGATCCTATATTTAAACAGAAAATAAATCTTAAAACAAAACGATTTGCTATGGAATTAATTAATATAAGCTGGAAACGTGTATAAACGGAAACGGAACCTCTTTTGGTAACAATTACGTAATAATTTGAGTAAAGTGGACTTTATAAGCTAAGAGCAACTAAATTATAAATTACAAATTTATATAAATAAATATATCTTTATTATAAATCGTAAATTATAATTAAAACATATTCCAAGGTTATTGGAATTTTAAATACCGTAGATTTCTTCTGTGTCTATAATAAAAATTCATTTCTTTATCTAAATATCTCTGAAGTATAAAAGCAAAGAAGCAATTTTAAATATGATTTTTTTTCAACAGTTAAAAAATTCACATGTATTTACAAAGTTAAAAAATATGACATTTTCAACTTTTCTCTTTTTCTACATTAATAAAAAGTATAAATCTTTACAAAGCGAAAACCGGCCAAAACGGAAAATTTTGGCTCTTCCCGTCGCATTGGTTTTAGGCAGATTTTTATTGTATTCGTTTTTGTATAAAGCTGAACTGAATAGATAGAATGAGACAATAAATGGATATTAAACGTAAATTGAATCGCATAATTTTTGCATAATTATTATTGTGTGAATACCAGTGAAAACCAAAATGTTTTTTGGAGCATTTTACTTTGTTTTCAGAAAAAAAAATCGTTCTAGTTAGACAATGGATGAATATCTTGGTCTGTGTGAATATGCGCAAAAACTACAAGATTTGTTGCTTTTAATATTGATGATAAAGAAATAATATAGAATGTTATGCTTTTTTATTATCATACAATTTGTTGGATAATCAATAAGTATATATAATAAAGATAAACTATTTTTCATAAAATTCTGTTACGGTGTTCACAGGAGTTGCATAATTTGCGTTAAAAAAACTACAGTTTTTATATAAAGAAGCAATGAAAACATCGTAATACTATATTTTACTTAATTTTTACTGAAATACATTTATGTTCGTTTTCTTAACCTTTACTTATCTATTTAAAGATCGATTATTTTAATATAAAAGTATCACTTTTATTCCAAATATACCAAATAGTTCATAATTTTATTTAAAGACGAATTGTAAAAATTAAACAAAATATCAAGTTTAAATGTATGTACGGTTGCTTGTTTTAATAAATATTGATAATAATACAGTTGTATCTCGTATTTCGAACGCTTTAGAGTTTGAATGCTAAATTCGACAAAAATTCGCCTCGGAGTTCGAACAATGTGTCAATATTCGAACTGCATGCTCAGTGAAAACAATGCGCTTGAAGTGCAAACATAATTTATTGTGACTTAAGTCGACTTTTGTTCATGCATTATGCTCGTGTTTTCAGTGCTTTTACACTTTATTTTGGATGTGTGTTTGCTTACATGCATTGTGTGCTATTACATGCATTGTGTGCTATTTGTCAATTTAAAGTTTCTTTCTGCAACTTTTGGGCCCAATATGTTTTGTATTCTTTGGTTCAAAATTTTTTGAACGTTGGAACTTTTTAAACCACATTAGACATGTTCGAAGTTTAGAAGCATCTTCCCCATATAAATAAGTTTGTTATATCCAACGTAACCTTTACTTATTAACCACGAGATCCGAGAAGTGTGTGGAAGAAACAAAGTCTAAGAGAAAAGTTCCAATGTCGACGATTGAGATGAAAAAGTAACTTATCGCGAAGCATTATACGTTTAAGATGCCAAAGTCGAAGATATGTGACCAGTAAATGCAATTTTCATTTTATTACACAGTATTTACATGTTTTATTTATTGTTTTCGTGTTTTTCATTTATTGTTATGGCATTTAATTGTGTTATTTTCCCTTAAAGTATGTGTATTTGTTGTTTTAAATGTATCGAAATGGATAGTGTTTAGGATATGGAATGGATTAAATCACTTTCTTTTTCTAATCAGAGCAAATTGACGTAGACTCCGAACGATTCAGAGTTCGAACTGTCTTCTGGAATGAATTAAATTCGAAGTACGGGGAATCACTGTACTCCATTATAACAGCTTTTAGTGAGAATGGCTTCCTTGTTTTCTATTTTTTATTTTTGATTTAAAATACTTGATTCGCCTATTGTATGAATTCTAGATGATCTTTCTACACAAAATTATTTTTTTTTATGTTTCCATCTTGTAATGCAAGCTTTCCACTGCCAAATCTATTTAATTTCAACAAGACCTGACGCTAGCAATTAGATTCATGTGCAAGAATTTTAATTAGATGGATTTAGAAAACATAATACGTTTCATAACGTAATTATTAAATTTTGCAATATAGTTATATAGAGTACACAGTACAGTAGAAAAAAGGAACTAAACAGGTATAAAATAAACAATTTAACTTTTTATTTTAATTTTTAATTTTTCCCATTTTAATTCTTCTCAAATGGAGAATTAAATCCCCAAAACTTCTTCCGTATGCACGGCCTTGCTAGCGGTATTGATTGGTATTGCAATATTACTGATTACGGACTGGGGCTGCTAGCAGCCCCAGCTCCGTAATTTAAATGAAATCACATTCCAATCACAAAATGCACAATAAATAAATTATCTGCTATAGGTCTATAATTTGCATTATACTCCGTTGTAGCAAACATGATTTATGTATTTATCCAACGATTGCTATTTAATCGCTTATCCTTGTTTGGTCACATCATCCTAAAAAAGCTGTCAAGAGCTCGAACAGAAGGTTAACGGGGCCAGGAAGGAAGCCGATAATTTTCAATTATAGTACGATAAAAAAATTTAAATAATAATAAAATATAGCAGAATTAATACAATTCTCATAAATTCCAATTATATTGTCCTCCTTTAAGATTAACGTAATAATGAAGATTACATTTATCTTAAAAACGAATTAACGAAATATGATTAAAAGTTCAAAGGGTAATAAAATAACTCTTCCAATTTAAGTTACACAACGTAATATAAGTACATGCAACGTGCAAACTATTCACGCGAACAAATTGATTACATTGCACTATAGACAGTAAGTATGTATTCTACAACATTATTCCAATAAAAATAAATATCAACGTAGTTTTCTCTAACACTAAACGAATCGTAATAATAATGATTATAATACTCTAANTTGCTGAATTATGATAAATATTCTTTATAAAAATAAGGAAATTTAAGTTTAATATATACATACACCTACACATACATATACGTACGAACCTACACACACTTAAACTTAATACCTACACAAATACTGAATTTTGCAAGGGTTTTTTTACATTTTTTTGGACTCAAAATATGGAAACATCAAAAATTTGACCGATTACCATACTTTTTTCCTGTGTTATAAAAGATATAAACACTTGATCATCACAATTGTCTTTCTAAGATCAGTTTTAACAGATATTTAACTTTCAGATTAGAACTCGTGCAACAGACTCTTAGTTATTAATTTTAAATTGTATTTTTCCTGAATTGAGTATGTCTTTAAACTGTTTTTATGAAATTTTTATCATAAATAATTAAATATTTCTATGATTTAAAGTGTTTAGATTGTCATATTAATATTTTGAGAGAATTTTCTATACTCCTGCAGAAATAAACGTCATTATCTGCGAATTTTACTAATGTTATTATCTGTGACTGAATTTATTAGTCCAACTAAATGAAATAATTCAAAAAAAGAATTTTATACATAACGAGATCATTTATTTTCTATTACATTTTTTACAACTAAAGAATAGAGGAGTAAACTTTTCTATTACAGTATTGCTAATGAAAGTATATCTCTCACGTTACTTTATATTCGATCGATTTGCAAATTTCTATCGATATACTTTACTTAATTTTTGATATTTAATGAAAATAAATTAATCACAAAATAATTTAAATCGACAATAATTTTATAAAATTAGCATTGATTAATTAATTGCTATGAAAGTTAGTAAAACTACGTGTGCTATTAAAATCCGATTACAGTATATACTTTTTAAAATAAATTTAATAGCAAAGTTTTTATATTTCGCTTCTAAATTACTTGCGAAATTTTATAATAATGCAAAAAAATTTAGTTTGTTTTATGATAGTGAATCAGAAATCTAAGTATTGATAGAATATAAGAATACGAAACTTGTAAACAAAGATTAAAGATTATAGAATTAAAGATTAAAGAATAAATAAAATATTTAAGAATCATAGAAGAAAGATCAAAGAATATATAATCTACTGTATATACATTTTGTATTGTTATAGGCTGTATATAAAAAGAAATACAGTTATTTAAGTAGGAACACAAAAACATCTTAAATATGTGAATTTAATGATATTAACTGAGAATACGAAAAACTAATAAAAGTTGTATTCATATCTTTTGCAATGATCGAGTTTTAGATTCTTAAATCATTGGGTGTTGTACACAAGTGATGATAAATTTGTAGAATATCATCAGGTGATATGAATTTTTGTTTATATTTAATCTTGTCGAGTCTCTTTTGTGAATAACATTTGGTATTAGATGTTACCAAAGGCATGGTCACATCTAAAGTCATTGGTAACAAGTTCCTCAAAAACACACGACAAGATCGGTCGAAATTCGGTCGCGTGATTGGGTTTTTATAAAATAAAAATATTGAAAAAATAAACAATTATTTAATATTTCATTCGCTAAAATGTTTTATAGACAGAAAATACTTGAAAGTCTATTTTTTAACATGTAATGGTACAAAACGAATATTTATTCGTTTTGTTTCGTTAATAATTAGATAATATTCTTTTACAATACACTTTCATTTATTTATTTGGGATCCAACACAATAATTAATATGTTTTAGTTAAATAAAATTATTAAAAATGAAAATATTTCGAGATCCATAAGAATAATGCAGTTTGCTTTTGTTTTTCTCTTCGAGAAATTTTGTGACATTCAAAATGATAAGGATCTAGATGATGCGATTAGATCGACTAAATCACGCTAATTGGGTTCCGTAGAACAGTCTTAATTCTTGTTCCTAATCGACCGAAAGAAAGCATAAATGATAAAATATTTATCTCAATTTGATATTATTTACATCATAAAAAAAGGTCATTTACATCTTCCAATTATTTTTCAATAAGGTTTTCATTAAGCTACTGAACAGTAGAAGAAGTTAATAATCTAAAAAATTTTAATCAATATCAAAGATATGATAGGTTAATATTTAGAAATTTATATTTTTTTTAATTTTACGGAAATATTCAATTTTAATATATTAAACAAAACAAAACGTAAGACTAAATTGATCAGTCGTTAGAATAAATATGTTTAAATAGTATTGGTATCATGTAATTGGTGTACTGTACATATTTGATACTATAGTGAAAGGCGTTACAAATAGTACAAAACATGAATAAAAATTCCTAAATATTCTTATATTCTTGTTTTATATGAAATAAATGTTAAATATTTGTAAAAACGGCATAAAGTTAAATATAAATTGGCATTGAATAGTATGATATACGAGTATAAACAAATCAATTATTTAAAAATATTTTACAAAAATCTTATAAATAAACTTTTTTAACTTCAATATTTATTTATTATAACTTAAATCTAGTCTATATTTAAATTTATTTCATATTGCAATTAAATTTATTTTTATCAATAAAAATACATTCTATTTTACTATTTATTTCTGATTTAAATTGCTAAAATATTTATATAGGTCTATGTTATGAAAAATTTTCTCGACATAATTCATTTACATATAAATAACTAAAATAATTTTGGTAAAAGAGCATTTTTTTTTGTTTTCTTATTTAAAATCTCTGTACTTTAATCCACATTTTGTTCATTCGCATTTACTAAAAGATATGTTACAGTATCTAACAGCTCAATTATCAATTTATAAATGTGGATTAAAATTACCAAATATATAAACTGTTACGGTATTTAGTAAGCTTTATATAAATAATTTAAAGAATAAATAAATACTCTCATTGATTGATAAAATTTTTGTATTCAAACTATGCACTTCATATTTTTAGGTGTGTGTTTATATCTAAATACCTACGGTACGTGAAACCAATATTTAGTTGTAGCAATACATAACTGTTTTACAAACAGTAAAATTCAATATGAAACATACGAATAAACGTGAATAAATCAAACTTTATAAACTTTATAAGTTAAAATACGAGTAGAAATGTGATATGGTTACTAAAGTGATCAGACTTAACACAGAAATTAATTAGAAAATGCATGTGAAAATTAAACTTGCAAAGCACATCCATTATTATCCATGTTTACAAAGTAAAAATTTCAATATTTGTTTTACTTCATATCTTCAATATTTATTTTATTAAATAATTATATAAATATGAAAATTAATATGAATTTTTTTCTGTGTGATGATAATCATCTCTTCAAGATATGTTTTTTCCTCCATATTTTTTATCACACGATTTTCTGTAATTAAAAAAAGCATATAGGAAACGATATAAAATGTAAAGAAATGAATAAAAAGGTGTGCTATATTTATCTTTAATATCATACCATTTCAAACATTTTTTATTTATATAGATCTATTCAGCTTATTAATAACGATTAATGCATTTCGTTAATTTGTATAATTTATAAATTGTTTTAATAAAATTATTATATGAGAAGGTTTTATATTACAGCATCTTAATGGATTTCTTTGTAATTCCTACCTTTGATATTAAGTTTAATGTTTAATTCTCGAATATTCAAAAAACAAAACAAAATAGAAGATTGAATAGCAATCAGGATAATCTCTTCAATAAATGATCATTATTTTTGTTGTTTCATTTTTAAAATGTAAATTTTAGAGTTTCGAACTTCTATTATCGCTAAAAAGATTATAATAAAATATAATTGATCAGAATAATTTGAATAGTTTTTAATAAACCAGAATTTGTAAAAAAATATAATTAATTATTAATATTAATTATTGAATTTATTTTATAAATTTTATTCTAAATATAAACGTATAAGTTAAATTTAAATATGATATATTATGTCAATTCTATTTTTATCATAAATTTCTTAAATTTGTCGTATAATTACGACGTCGTAAGAAAATACGGAAAAGTAAGAAAGTAAACACATAATTTCCATATTTTAAATTTATAAATCTTATTACTTTGTTTTATTTCTTTTGTAAAGAGTGTTTTTAAAATAAATTTTTAAATCTTTTTAAAACAAAATCAAACTTGACACAAAGGAAAAATAACATCAATTTGATGAGTTTATAGTAACAAACGACAATTTTTGTATAAGGAGTAGATGTAATACAGAATTCATTAAATAGTCTGTAAATTGGTTTAATTTTTGCATTTAAATAATATTTTATAAAATAAATAAAATAAATTTATCTCTCAGTAAATATTTGGAAGGCTTTAAATATATTTGCAGAACTGGTTGCATATAAAACTAAAAATATTCTGTGGCTTTTATTTTTATTTGGTGCAATCAGTTCAGCAAATTTTTGAGATTATTTTATTCGGTTTATTGAATAAAATGGTCTAAAAATAAATGTTTTAATATCATAGTGTAAAGATTAGGATTTGATAAGTAAGATCTTATGTTATATGATTGTATATTTGACGATTAATTTTATATAAATGGAATTCGTCAATATTTAAAAATTCAATTAGAAATTACTCAATAAAATTAATGTTTATGCAATTTTAAAAATATTTATTACTAAAATTTTAATGAAATTTTCAATTTTAGAGAACGAATTTCAAATTAGTTCTGTAAGTTAAATTTATATTCATACTTACAAAATATTTTCTTTTGAGTATAAATTCATTCAAATATATATACAGTATTAATACTTTAAAATAGTACCTTATAATAAAATTAATAATTTTTAAATTAGTATTTTCTTAATCAAATTAAGTTAGCAGAAGCTCTTAGTATTGAAGATTTTATTAAATTTTGTTTTATATTCAAGTATTATTATATTTTCTTATATTTTAAATACAGTTCTAACTTAACATTACATATCCACGAATTGTTATTAATTAATTTGATTTATTGAATATTATCAAACAATTAATGAAACTTATACAAATCATGATATTAGAATATTTTTATTTAAGAAAGAAAACTGATTATTATTAAATTTTATGTGTAGTCGCGTTAAAAATAGAAAATAGTAGATGTTGATTTTCTTTTTTTTACAATGTTTATCTTCTAGTTTTTTCCTCGTCGATTTTATCTATTTTGAGCAATTCTTGCTTTCTAGTTGTGAAAATATCACATTGCTTCAATAACAAACGTTTATTAAATTTATAAAATAATTGGCAATGATACAATTTCTAACTCTGTTAAACTCTTTATTTTGTTTAAAAGATAAAGATGCAAAAAGCAATACATATTAATAAATCAATGTAGTTATGATTAAATTATATACTATATACATAGTATATAGTAATGAGAAACCAAATTAAAAAATATCATTACTTATTTACCCGAAAATAACCCGACACTGAATACAAGCAGCACTTTAGTTTTTATACCGCGCTTCTAAAAAAGTAGTTTGTGGTCTATTATAAGCCGCACCTAACTATGATGTATTTGCGCAGGCTTCTACCTGGGCTGTAGAATGGGCTGGGCTGTATAATGTCACCATCGAATGCAAATTGCCTAATTTCATCGACGATATTTGTTTGTCTGGTTTGGTCTAATGAATTAAACAGAAAATAAATGTATGTTTCTTACACAACTAAATACAAGAAAAAGTCATCTTTACCGCAGAGAAAATTGGGAATAGAACAGTTGTACAGAATATGGAAATTCGGATTTGAAGAAAGTCAAATTAGTAAATGGAGAAGGTGAAAGCTGGCATTATTGAAATCTGAACGAAATATTGTTGATCTTTCGTGGCCGCCAAAAAAAGGACGTCGTCCAGAATTGGAGGAAGAAGTGGCAGAATACGTTCGGCAAATGTGTAATAATTGTTTATGTATGGCAAACTCCAGAATTAGCCTTAAAACCTTAAAACACATGAAGTTTCCAGCTCTATGCGTATTCAATGTGAAGTATTCCGAGCAAACACAAATTTATAAAACGATAAGAAATTTCACGGGCCTGCACATTTCCGTCGCACCGAAACTTTCAGCAAACTTTGAGAATAAGCTCGTGAATTTCCAGAGATATAGGATTAATCTTCAAGAATGGGACACGTTTTTGATAAGGCTGATTTGCAACGTCGATGAAACTTCAATTTGGTTCGATATGACGAGGAATTATATATATTAGATGACACTGACAATAATAAATCAGAATGAAGACTACTGGTTATAGAAAAATCGGATCATAGTCATACTAGTCATGATAGTAGATGGACAGAAACCACCTCTTTACTTTAGTTTCGAGAGGAAAAATTTACCAAAGGAAAAAGATGGAGACATTTCCATCGAGGGCCATCATTCGAGTACAAGAGAAGAATGGATGACAGAACAATCGATGGTAGATGGCTGCAGACTGTTTGGGGGACGACGCCCTTGAGCTCTTCTTGGTCATCTAGCAATGTTTGTATTAGATGTATTCAGAGAGCACTTTTCCGACGAGGTAAAATGTGAAATTAGGTAACAAACGCCAAACTGAGAGAATGATATCGGTGTTCCAGCCACTCGATGTTAGTGTCGGTAAACCATGTGACGGAGCATGAGACATGGCTAGAAAGTGCATAACATACGCTGACACCTTCAGTAGAAATTCAGCGAGCCTTTGCTCCAACTGTCACAAGATGAATGAAGGCCACAAAGGCATCGAAGAAAATTAAGTCATTCAAGAAATGTTCAGTCAGTCATGTTTTGGACGGAAGTGAAGATAACGCTTTTTGGAAAGATTACGAGAATAATAGTCTCTCGAATGGAACATATTCGTTGTGCTGAGCATAATGTTAACGCCTCTGATTCTGAATATCCCTACAGTACCAAAAGTGACACAAAGTGTCGTGCCGGAATTTACAGCGAAATAGGTAAGTTAATTTTAAACTGAAGCATACTATACATTTACTGTATATTGCTATAATTTTGCTTAAATAAAAATAAAACATTTGCGTTTTTTTATTTTTTAATCCTTTCCTTCCTGTGGGCACTAAGGTGCCTATTAATATATTACCTGAGGTCGATGAAAATGTTCCAAACATCATAGATAGCCACACGGACATATGCCACAACCCGACTTCAAATCCTTAAAGATCTGAAGTCATAAAAAATTCGATTCATAAAAAAGTGAGGCTTACTTAACTTAAAATTGTCAAAAACTTTTTATTATAAAAAAATAAAACTTATAATCAATGAATCGCACGAAATTTTTTAACAAGTGAGAGAAGATTCCCTAGTTTTTACTACAGTGATACTTCGGTTTTCGTCTATAATCCGTCCAGAAACAATCAGCAAATCTGAAACCGACGAAAACCGAGGGAATTATTTTCATATGAATGAACGTAAATCCAATTAATTCGTTTTAGACATTCCAAAATATATACCAAAAACACATCTTATAGAGAATAATTATAGTGTTTAATATTAAAAACAATAAGAAATTAATATAAAATGAATGTAAAAGCGGCCGATTTCGGCAATCTTAATGTCGCTCTCCTATTTTTCAATGATTTCCTTTTTCAACCCGATCGTGTTCCTGGCTTTTTTCTTCGAAGGACTGCTGGTTCTGGAAACTTTCTTTGATCGCATGATGGAGCTAAAAGGAAAGGAAAGCAATGGAATTGTTTGGTTAGAGGCGCGGGGTAATAATGCTTACACAACGAAAAACAACGCCACACTGAACAGGAAAATGCGTGGGTCGTCTTTTGTTTTCTCAAGATTAGCAGTGAGCTTACTTGGGCACGCCGACGAAAACCAAAGCAAATTTTTCGCAAAAAATCGACGAAAACCGAGGTATTACTATATTTTCAACTGTTCTAATATGTTTATTCTAGATAAGCCTTCATCATCAAAAATATTTATTTTCTCAAACGTTTTCGGCTGTTTTAGCAGCCATTGTCAGGATACATACGAAACAAATATTGGAACATAACTTAGAACGTTTAAAGTTTAAAATTTGCATATGTATAATTAAATGTGGGCAATTACAATTTGAATATAAAATCATTTATACAAATATCAATTGATAACATAAAAAGAATGCAACATAATTTATATATGATACGACTATCGACCAATACGCTATTATATTTAGTTAATTTTTATTTTACTCATTTTAATTTGTCGTTATTTATATAGATGTTTGTATAAATACTTTTATATTCAATTCAAATGCATTCTGAAAATGACTGCTCGAACAGCTGAAAACGTTTAATAAAATAAGCTATCACCAGAAAATCATTTATCTAGAGATTTTTTTAAATTAATTTTTACAATATTAGCATACAGAGTAATATAATACAGTAGACTAAAGAGAAACTGGACGGATACACAATAAACGTGTGTACAATATAATGTTTTATTATTATAACATGGTAAAATTTTTCTTGAAATGTTTGAATTCCAAATGAGAGAAGTTAAAGCCCAAACCTCCGTGTGTAAAAGCCTTTGGATATAATAAATATATTATATATCGTGAATTTAAAACAAGTTAGAAGTGCATTTCTATTATTTATTTAGTGATTGAATTTTTAAATTTAGTGATTGAATTTTCAATCATTAAATAAATAATTTTTAATGGATTGGTATTTACCAATCCATTAAAAAGGTGTTATTTGAGATAAATATTCATGTTTATTATGAGGAAAAATAAACGAATATATTATATATGATATGTGTAATTTACGTCATAAATAAAATATATTATTGTATAAATAAGAATCTCAATCAGTTACTACATAAAAAAACTTTATAGTAAACCGAAACACTGTCTGACCTGTGTATAGAGTTTTATATATATATTTTTTTGATATTGCTTTCCTTTTCATTTAAAAAATGATAGACAACTAGTTCTTTCTTTCCTAATGATTTATCTCGAAAAAGAAATAATTTTACAAACACTTGTATTTCCGTTTAAATTAAATGATATCCTGAGCTTCAAATTTTGTATATTAAATGCTAATGTTTACGAATTCTAATTAAAGAAACTAATTATAAAACGTAAAAATTAGGTTCAAATACAAACTGGGATATTTCAAAATACTGTAGATTGAATGCTGCATGTTATCTAACATGCAACATCCAATCGATTTAAGTATATATGACATAAATATTTGATAAATTGAACGTATTAATCAAATTTTGTACAGATAAATTCAATATACTTGAATTTAGGTCAGTACGAAAGATTACAGCCACGATTTAAATTTTTTTGTAATGTCATAAAACAATTTTAGCATATGATATATAGTTTTATTGAGTTTACACAAAGCTAAATGAATTAATGTATATCACAAATTTATATAAAATAAAAATAATAAATGCAGATTAACAAAAGAAACACAACTCATTGTACAAATCGTTAATTTTTTTTAGAATAGAATAGAACGTTTATTAACGTAATAGGCAATAGCCTGTTACAAGGGGGATGTTTACACAATTATTAGAACTTTACATATATTAACTTTTCGATGAGCATTCGCCTGCGTTCCAGCCACTCGATGTTAGTGTCGGTAAACCATGTGACGGAGCATGAGACATGGCTAGAAAGTGCATAACATACGCTGACACCTTCAGTAGAAATTCAGCGAGCCTTTGCTCCAACTGTCACAAGATGAATGAAGGCCACAAAGGCATCGAACAAAATTAAGTCATTCAAGAAATGTTCAGTCAGTCATGTTTTGGACGGAAGTGAAGATAACGCTTTTTGGAAAGATTACGAGAATAATAGTCTCTCGAATGGAACATATTCGTTGTGCTGAGCATAATGTTAACGCCTCTGATTCTGAATATCCCTACAGTACCAAAAGTGACACAAAGTGTCGTGCCGGAATTTACAGCGAAATAGGTAAGTTAATTTTAAACTGAAGCATACTATACATTTACTGTATATTGCTATAATTTTGCTTAAATAAAAATAAAACATTTGCGTTTTTTTATTTTTTAATCCTTTCCTTCCTGTGGGCACTAAGGTGCCTATTAATATATTACCTGAGGTCGATGAAAATGTTCCAAACATCATAGATAGCCACACGGACATATGCCACAACCCGACTTCAAATCCTTAAAGATCTGAAGTCATAAAAAATTCGATTCATAAAAAAGTGAGGCTTACTTAACTTAAAATTGTCAAAAACTTTTTATTATAAAAAAATAAAACTTATAATCAATGAATCGCACGAAATTTTTTAACAAGTGAGAGAAGATTCCCTAGTTTTTACTACAGTGATACTTCGGTGTTCGTCTATAATCCGTCCAGAAACAATCAGCAAATCTGAAACCGACGAAAACCGAGGGAATTATTTTCATATGAATGAACGTAAATCCAATTAATTCGTTTTAGACATTCCAAAATATATACCAAAAACACATCTTATAGAGAATAATTATAGTGTTTAATATTAAAAACAATAAGAAATTAATATAAAATGAATGTAAAAGCGGCCGATTTCGGCAATCTTAATGTCGCTCTCCTATTTTTCAATGATTTCCTTTTTCAACCCGATCGTGTTCCTGGCTTTTTTCTTCGAAGGACTGCTGGTTCTGGAAACTTTCTTTGATCGCATGATGGAGCTAAAAGGAAAGGAAAGCAATGGAATTGTTTGGTTAGATGTGCAGGATAATGCTCACATGATGAGAAACAACACCATACTGAGCAGAAAATGTGTGGGTTGCCCTATGTTTTCACAAAATTAGCAAGAGATCATGTGCATGCCAACAAAATGAACTGAGGCAACTGATGAAAACCAAGACAAATTTTTCATGAAAACATCAATGAAAACTGAAACCAAAACTGAAGTCAATGAAAACTGAGGTATTACTGTAATAATAATGACATTTTAAAAAAGAAGTATATAGTGTATATGTTTAATTGCAGTTGTAACCTTAATCATACATATATTGGTGAAACTGACTGTACCCTTGAACATGTAAGAGCAATTAAATATAATTGTTAGTTCAGAATAGTTAGGCACTGCAATTTCAAAATGTATGAAATCATAAAAGAGACAATTATAATATTAAAAATAGAAACAAAACCTATTGAAAGACAGTATTATGAACATTTTAAAATTATGAATGTTTACAAAAGTTATGGAATTAATGACAGTTTAGGAAGAAAAGTGTGTGAATCTTGCTATCAATTCTCACCAAAGGGAGTTGTTAACTAATACTATAGACCCATTTAGTATACATAATCTACATAATACACATAATATGCATAATCTACTGACAGTTCACATAGACAATTCATCTATTGTTGAATTGTTCTATGTGAACTGTCAGTAGATTATATAAAAGAATTTGTAGCCAGATGGCTATACACAGTTATCAATGTATGTCCAAGTAACCTTTAGAAATTAAGTTAAAATATTGAAGGGTTTGTTTTATCTTTTGTAATTTTTTATGTATTAAGTTAAAATTGAATGCTAAGTATAAGTTTTTGCAATTGTTGTAGATATNCCCCCGATTAATCGGTTTCGATAATCGGCCAATTTTACATTTTGGTATTTTTGTTAGAATGTTACGTACAATGCTAGTAATAAAAACTAATAAATTTCTGTTATACATTTATTATTTATTACATGACAATCTGAATATTAAAAAAAATTACTAATCAAATTATTCCTTTTATCGATACATATTATAAGTATAATATAACGTATAATATAAAGTTTAAACTTTACATAAGAAAAAGTATTGAATAGATTAAGAAGAAAAATTAAATTTTTTTTTGTTTTATATGTTTAAATTGTAATGCATTGTAATGCATTGTAAAGCCCTTAAATTACAATTTAAGAGTTTTACAATGCAAAAACATGAGAATTTCATCATTTTCAGGGCATAACCTATTTTTTGCTGGCTCATAAATGTTACCTCCAATGCTGAAAATTTTTTCACTTTCAACAAAAGATGCTGAGGCACTTAAATATTTCATAGTTATTTTGCTCAAATTAAAGATAAATGTAAATATGTTCCTAATTCTTGATCGAAACGTTTGTTCGTCTCTTTCGTTTGTTTTTTCTTTCTTTTTAAAAACATGCTATTCTTCATTCTTTCGTTTACCAGAAGCTAATTCATCAAATAAATCAGAAAAACTTAGAAATTCACCTCCATCTTGATCACCTCCAGAAGTAGAAGCTTCAGAATTTAATTCTTATTGAGATTTCCTCTAGCATATCCTCTTTTTGAAATTTCATTTTGAATCTAATAAAAATGACAAGCATAAAGACTTGTTTTTTATACATGCTGAAATTTTTTTTTTATTGGATTTTCTAGTTCTTCTGTTGTGGTATTAATGCCACTAAAGGAACTACTGATCTTTGCTGTTGATAAGAATAATTTCAGAGTCTATTGTAGGAATTATTGAAGATGAAGTGGTTTCTCGTTTGCTGGCTTTCCACAGTAATTTCTTTGAATGGTTTTACAAGTAGAACAATTTTTTCAACGAGAGACCACTGATATGGGCTCAACGTAGAAATTTCATTATCTATAGTATATGTGACAAGGGCCTTTTGCTGTTCCAACATGTAGTATGTAGAATTCCAGCGAGTAAGAACATCTTGAATTAATTTGTTTCTGCAAACCTAACTTTTCTTGCAAATCTTCTAATTTGATTACAGCTACAGCAGAATGATTAAAATGTGTGACAATATTTCTATTAACTGTGATTATAGTTTTCACATCTTGTTTAGAAAATATGCATTCGTTTAGTGTCAGCTGCAGCGTACGATAATGCTTCTAAGTTGCAATTCCTAATTCCAGCTGCCAGATTTACTGCAGAATCTCTTAGTACTAAGAATATCTTATCACTTGTCAACTTATACTGTTCAAGAACAATTTTTAACTGTTCACTGATTCGTGTAGCTGTGTGGGAACCTTCAAAGGAAACAATTTGCAAAACAGCTCTTTCCTGCTGAAAATCATCCTTCAACCAGTGGGCTGTTACACTTAAAAAAGGAGAATTGTTTGTAGTTGCTGTCCAAATATCAGCGGTTAAAGAAATATATTTTGTTTCTGTTAAACACAGAAACACTTCAGCTTTTTAAACAATGTCGAAGTTTCCATGCGTCAACAATTAAGTGTTGAGATTTATTTTAGAAACAAAGGAAGAGATTGTTGATTTTGCGAGGATATTCGATCGTCTCTTGTTTACCTGACCCGAGGGAGATGGAAATACCAGGTGGAGAAAAATGGGTTTTTTCCACATTATAATTAACTGTATAATTAACTCCAGGATCTCACACTATTAATGCAATAAATTATTAACACTAATCGGCCGATAATGCATGGCCGATTAATCGGTAATCGGTAATCGGCCATTTTGCTTATCGGTGCATCCTTAATTATAACTAACCCAGAAGTTTTTATATGGTCTTTATTGTTTTTATAAGCGAATTAATCCTTGGGACTTTTGAAATTCATGTTAATATCCGTATTTCATAACACTACTATTATTGATAAATTTATTCAATGAACATTTTTCATTGAATAAATTTTTCGTGCTATTTCGAAAATAAGGAAATACAATAATTGCTAAATTTTTATTATATAAATTTCAGAATCCTTATAATAAGTCATATGTAAAAACAAACGTTTTCATCTATACGTAATGATCAATATAAGAGAGAATTATTGCTATTTTATAGATTACAGTCAAATGTCATTACAGTGTCATCCTAAATAGCAGTACCGTCATAAAATATCGAAATAAATATTTTAAAAACTAATCTACCCCGTAAACATTAAATAAGAAACTCTTCAATATATATGAATTACAGAATTTCTCATTGCACATGCAAATGGTTAACAAAAGAAACACAATTCAACATTTTTATTAGCAAATCATGGATGTAAATCTTAACATAGTACTATTTTTAATTCTTATCATCACTACGAGATTGTTCTTAACGAAACACTGTTTTTATATTTTTCAACTATCATCTCACACGCTATAATATTCCGTAACGCTGCAGCATATACCCTTAATTATAATAAGGAATAATACACAGTGCAGGATACTGAACATTACATTATTTTATTAATTATATGCAACATACAAAACAGTGACATAAATAGTAGACTACGATTTACAATGCAACACGATGAATCATTTTATTATCCAAGGGTTGAGATTCCAGCATTATGTAACGTTTTTATAAACATCATGGGGATGTTTATAACGCATAAAAACACTTGTAACACATAAAAACGATTGCCCGCATACCCATCTATTCGTTTCTGCGTAATTTATGGACAGTCCCCACACTTAATTACTGAAATTTCAGAAATGAACTAAAAGTAACTGGTGAAGCTTAATCGAATCGAATAATACAATAATTTACCAAGTAACAATTATTTCAGTTTTCTTATTTGACTGAAAGCAAGCAACAATAAACAAACCTACAAGAAATATCTAATAAATTTCATTTTCTAAGTATCAGCAGTTGTTCTTAGTTATATATATATATATATTATTTANAAAAAGAACACACATGTGATATACAGGGTGATTCAGATAAGTGTGTATAAACTTCTTGGAGGGGTAGGTTACCCAAAGACAAATAGAAATCATATAACAATTCTGGATCAGAAATACCATCTTCATGTGCTAATATATACAGAGGATGAGAAATAAAAGAATAGCACATAAGAGAATGAAATGCTTTTTATTACTCACAAGACATTTGCAAAATGCATTGAGGTTATAGGTGTTCAAAGTTTTGACCATGATCTGTAACACATGCTTGATATTGGTAGCATATGGAATACATACATTTTGGAAAGTTCCTGGTGTGTCTCTGACTTCTGAAGCAGCTAAATAAATGCATGCTACAAGGTCCTTATCACTTTCAATGAGGTGTCATACACCTGTCCTTTGATGTAACCTCAGAAGAAGTAATCAAGACATATGAAGTCCAGTGATCCTGAAAGAACATATGAGCAGTTTCATAGCCAAATAATGCCATCTACCACATGAAGATGGCATTTCACCCAGCATTGCTATATGATTCTGATTTGTCTTTGTGCAATCTGCTCCTTCCAGAAGTTTGTACACACTTAGTTGAATCACCCTGTATATGGAAAGTCATAACATAAGTAATGAGCAACATTTTTATTTTATAAATAATTATTTTGTTAATTGATGGAATTTATTATTTAGTTACTAAGACAAAACAATATTTGTTACTTTGAAGTTCTCTACTGAATGTTTGGTCTAATAGGCAAATAGTTAATGAAGCAGCAAATAACACTGATAGAATTGCACTCGAATAAGAAGTCGAATTATTGAACATAATATTTTGTAGACAAAACAAAAGTATTATAATTGATCAAATAAAGTATTAAAACATAATAATATTGTTTAACATTTTGTTTGTTTTTTTACTTTTCAAAATATTGATACAAAAAATGAGATCACATTTTATTTTTAACAATAATATGTTTATTAATTTTTTAATAATTTCAATATATTGTAAAGAATAATGGCATATATTTATTCTATTTTGCTTAATTTCAATTCTAATTATCTTATATAAATTATATATATTAATATAATACGAAAAATACTGAAAGTAGCAATGTTTAATAGTTTTACGTCAGCGATAATAAACATGCAAGAAATTGAACTGTAATTTTTAAAAAACTTGTAAACCTATAAATTCCCACTGTCGTTCGTCTGTCCACCGTCTGTTCTTAATTTCGAGACGAGTGAGATAAAAGACGAGAGCAGATATTGAAATTTTAGGGGAGGATGCCCCGAGTAACTTTACACGAACGTCCAATTTGCACCGAAAATCACGTTATTTCAATTCAAATCTTTCACCCTGAAAGTAGTTAATAGATGACCGGCACTATTATTAAAGGAAAAGTATGATGTATAGGGGCAAGCCACTACTAATTTAGGGTGGAGAGAATATTTTCGAAATTAAATAAATTAACAATATGATAAAAAAAAAATTGCAGTCAAGCATTGTGACGATGTCAATAAATAATTTAAATAATTGCTCGTTATATAATAAGTTTATTTATTTATTCATTTTTATTTATTTATTTAAACATGCTGGGAAAACCCATGATGCAGGGAATACATACAACAAAACCATTAGATATACAATACAAACTACAGTAATATTACAATTCATAAATTAATACAGAGAACAAAAAAGCAGAATATACATAAATAAAATACAAATTATATAATAAGTTATTTTGACCACTAGTCTGTTGAGTGACTCCTTGTAATTTCCAATTCAATTTAAAAATATTTCATTTAGCAAATTTTTATTAAATCTATAAATTTTTCCGAATTTAATAAATCCTGAATTCTATACAATTTGTATCATTTTCATTCTGTCAAATTAATAGACAATCTAAATTTATTGTTTTCAAAATCGAAATGGCATTCACATTTTTAATATTACATAAATCATTGTATGTGATTCACAAGCTTAGATTAACTAATAATTTAATTTAAAATAAGTATATTTGATTTCAATTTTCGCAGTGATACTTAAAAGACTGTAATATATTATCTATAGCAAGGGTGGGCAACCTTTTTTATAACATGGGCCAGAATAAATTTTACGCTTTTTCCGCGGGCCATAGTAGTTAATTGACACCTTGTGACCTGTAAATTTTTAGTCTGCAAATATTAAATAAATAAATAAATAAAAAGAAATTAATTACTACAGTCGACCCCCCTATAACACTGTTGATTATTCCGTTTTATATGAATTCCATGTTGTATGAGTCACTTAGATTTTACAAATGCGTGTGCCGGGCTGTGAACGGCTCACCTATTTGTAAAATCTAAGTGACTTTAAACACAATAAAAACAGCACTATGTAGTTGGATACGACAGACATTACATTTTCTAATTGCATAGCTTTTGCACATAAATTTTCTTGATGGATGATGCGATGAAATATAAATAATTTTGAAAAATTCTGTTCTCCCATTTTTTGTTTGAATAAGGAAATGACTCCCTTATTTTTTCCTGTCATTGCTGCCGCAACACTTCAGAAAATAATATTCAATTTAAACTAGACGAATTACATCGAAAAATATTTATTTATAATTTCTTCTAAGCATCTCGCGGGCCGGATAGAAACTCTTCGCGGGCCGTAGTTGGCCCGCGGGCCGGGGGTTGCCCACCGTTGATCTATAGTTATATATCTCCATTAATCTGCAAAGTTTAATGTCTAAATAGAGCAAATTCATTCATATAATCCAAGTCACATTTTTATAAAATTTTAAATTTCAGACTAAATAAAAAAAGTGTCAAATATCTTAATTTTATAACCTATACATGAGATCGAATTACTGAGCGACAAGATAAAATATTTAAAAATATAACAGGAAAGAAATAAAAATGTTTCATAAAATATAAAATGTATTAAACAAATAATCACAAAATAATGAAAAGTTTGCGATATTTTCTTCAATAATTTAAAATGCAATATAGTTAAATTCTTAAGAAAATTCTATATTAGAAATTTCAAATTTAATGTTTAATAATATCGCAGTGTTCATAATGCAGTTTTACTTTCACTAAAAGTAAATTTACAAACTGAATTTATTTTCTGAGTAAATAAATTATAATAACAATATTTCACTACTGTTTGAAAAAAACTGTTATTTATTTTGTTTTTTAAGTTTCATAAATGATAGGATACATAAGTGTAAGCACATATATATCACCTTATTATTAATATCTGAACACTGTAATTGGTAGTAAGCCTATGTTATCTGGAAATGACATATCAGATAGGATTAAAAATATGGCTATAGGCATTCAAGGAGACGGTAATGTAACTTATTTGAGAATTTAAGAAGTATCACTCAAAAGAATTAACCAATTTTAAACGTGGAATGATAACAGACTTGTTATTAAGCAATCAAGTGTGCAACATATTAATAGTTTATATATTTTGAGATAAACAATTGTAAACTGGTAAATCTAAGTACCAAAAAGTATTTTTGGGGAAAAGGAAAAACTTATTGTTCGTGGCAAACAGAGCAAATGTTTATTTTTTAAGCATGAATCTACATACAAACATGTAAGTTACAGTAACTGTTCAAAGAAGAGTTTTTGTTTAAGTACAATATAAACAACCAGAAACAAGCCAGAAACAAGACAAAGCTGGAAATGATCTAAATCCAGATACAAAATGCGAAAAAATTTGTCTACAGTCATCATTCACTTAAAATGAAGTTGAAAAAAAATCCGTTTTCTTGATCTGCATAAACTCTCTTCATAAATGTTAGCCTAGCACAAATACGTTTCTTCTTGTTGTCACTCATCCATACATTCCAAATGTATTAGGTAACTTTTAGCTATTCAAAACTTCAGCAAACTATAATTTTAGTTAAAAGTGTACTGATTGTTTTAGTAAATATGATTCGAGATTGATTACACTTATATAATACAGAAAGTAAAAATTTCACATGCGCAATTTTGTCAGGCACGTAGATCAACTAGCACCTTGAGAGCCTGTGTACATACGTAGAACCCTATTTGTTGCTGCTTATCAAAACGAAAACGAAAGATATTTGCACTTGAATCATAAAGCATTGTATTGACCTTGGAACGAAGATATTTTTGTGCAAAAGGCTGTATTTGTATGTTTTGGCACTTATTTATCTTTCCCATTATACAATTAACGATGTGATTTGCAAATGAAAAAGACATTAGAAAGTGTCAATAATGTCTATGAAATCGATAGATCATGAGAGAAAAGCTGTGAAAATACTGGTGTGTTTCAAATGTCAGTCATCATTATTGCATACAGAGATAATGCATATAGCAATAAAAACGGTTAAATTAAAGTTTTTTGAAAGATCGTCAGATTAAATTGAAAATTGTTTTTCTCTTAAAGAATGATGTGCTTTATTTAATTTTTTAAACTAAAAATTTTCTTGAAGTTTCATTCCATTTAATCGATAGCTTGTAGTATATATTTCGACCTATACGTCCTGATTAATTAAAATAAATTAATACTTTTGTAATATGAAAAATTTATGTTTTACATTGCGTTTGAATAATTTTGATATGAACAAATATAGGCTATATTCTTGTTTATCGTCTCAAAAAACGAAAAACGTATCATGAAATTCGAAAATGTTTCATGTGTAAGAATGTTTTGTTTAAATCAATAAAATAGCAACTACCGAAATTATTTATGTTAAAATTGTATACAAATTACAGTATTTTAAAACAAAAATGTGTAATTGTTTTAATATTAATATAAAATTAATAATGATATTTCTATAAATCTATAATAAAAAGTAAATTAAAATACGAATAGTTTTATACATTTTAAAGTATTAGTTCAGATTTTTGATGCTAAATCATTTTTTTTTGTTAATTTATTGATACTTTTATCTACAATAGATACATTGAATGCTCAAAAATATCATCTAGAAAGTAATTCCATCTTATTAACAATCTATTAAAACATAGTTAAAGTATGTATATTTATGCAATTATTAAAATAAAGAAATTTATGTAAGTTAGAAATAATGTTCGTCAGTCTGTTTTCTTTAAACTTCTAACTCCTTTAACTGACCTACGCCATACTATTTATACTTACTCACTAGGAGTCTGCGAAAAATATAGACTATCATCAAACCTGGACCCTTCACTCCTTCTTTTGAATTTATCCACTTGACACTTTGCGATAAAAATAACAATGATAAGCTAAAATAATGAAACTTTTAACATGATTTTCATTTTAATATTTATAGCCTAGCATTATTCTTCGCCAGGACAGCGCCGGACATTTCTGCTAGTGTATATCCACTAATATATACAGTATAAACAATAAAAATAAAAAGTTCAATCAAACAACATAAAAGTATTCATCATTTAAAACAGTTTTTTAGAATTTAAATTAAGTTCTACATTTTTTATATAATTATTTACAGGTTGTTTACGTTATACATATAATTTGTAAATAATTATATAGAAAAGATAGAACTAATTCATATATATTTATTATTAATAAATGTTATATTTATATATATTACTTTTTATTATATACTTATTAACTTGTTTATAAATATAACTTTGCTAATTAGATAATTGTAAAGTGCACGTGACTTTAATTCATTTCCTAATTTGAAAAATATTGTATGTATAATGCATACTATAATTTAGTTATTTATCTATTATATAATATGTACTACATACATCGAAATATCTTATTTGCTTGTGTATATATAATTGCTTTTATATAATGACATTAATCACTATTTTTCCTTATAACAAAATGTTTAAAATTAAATTTAAAAAATAAAACTAGGTAAATATTGGTAACTTTAAAATTAGAAACTAGAAGATTTGATAATAAACGGAACTAGCATCATACTGTACGGTTTCTTAAACAGTTGGAATATTGTTTATGTAAACTAATATTCAACCAACTTGCTAAAACTGTTGACTTAATGGCTAAATGTAACCTGTAATTTATGAGATCCTTACTAAGATAATATGTTCTCAATGATTAGATACTCCGATTTAGCGATTATAGTACCAAATTTAAATGTTTTATATAAAGAAAATACAGAAAAGTTTTAGAACTTTTCTGTATATTTTGCCAAAAAGATATTGATAAATATTATAATTCGATATATTTGACAAAAACGAAGAATATAAATAATCATAAAAATTGATTAACTATGATAAATCGATGATACAATTGAAATTAATGACTGTAAGAAGAATGGACTTATAAACTTGCGAACAATAAATTTGATTCCTTTTAACACGTAAAATAATGTTTTATAGCCATTGAAAGAAATTTCGCAGTTGACATGTGAAACTATCTGATTATTGTTTCAAATTCATAAAAACAGTAATTTGCAAAACATTGCGTATTTTAAATAAATTTATTTTCACATTTATTCTGTGTTTTATATCGAATAATTTAAAAATAAAACTTTTTTTATTTGATACTTTATATTTTATTGTTATTTTTATTTGTTTTTAATAAATGCATAAAAAGAAAACAATTTTTATGCAGAAATGAAAATTTTCGGAATGTCAGTAAATTCCGCTAGTTCAACTTGACTAACCATAACTTTTTAAGGCCAAAACGGGATGGAGAGAGAGAATGTGATGTGGTAAGAGTAGGAAAAAAATATTCAACAAAATATTTTATTAAAACAAATCTCGAACAAAAGTATAATGATTCTTAAAAATCCTACATAAAAACTTTTTAAGTCGACATAGAGAGGTCTGTTTATCTTCATTCTCATATCAAGAATATTTTCAATGTACAGTACCTATTTTTATGTAACAAATTTTAGTTCTTTAAGATATCATTTCCTAGACCACATGCGTATCTAACTTTCAATTATTTATTTCATTACACTGATTTCTTCAAACCGAAAAGACATCCGCTAGTTACAGAGCGTGTTTCTGAAAAAGGAAAATGGGGTCATTACTTGTATCTATGATCAGCTGTGCTTAAACATTTATTCATAAGCTTTAGTCGAAACATTTTTTTTTAATATTTTTAATGGTTTTAACCTTTAAAATTTAAAATGTCCAAAATGAAACAACTGGGAGTTTTTAAAACTGGACAAAAATTATATATTTCTAATACGGTGGGACAGCCGAGACATAGCAAAAAACGCGATACTGTCTTGAAAACAAAACTTATGGTTAATCTAACACGAGATCGTGCTGACCGTTATAAATATAATTTTCTAAGACAGCATAAAGGATTCTTGCTTGTTCTTCAATCGACTATTTTAGCAATTGGCTGCTTTTTGTTGTTTGAAATTCATATATTCTAAAAACGCTTCATTAAATTTAATACTGTATTATGCCTTACAACCCATTATGCTCTATGTTTTCATTTTTCTGACATTTAAAATAACCCGATGATGCGCATTCTACCTTCTTTAATAATTTTCTTAAAATATTGAGAATAATTATATTTGAAATATTGTTATTTAATTATGATTATCCTTCTAATTATTATTTCGTGTGTACTTTTTACTCATGACTAGAAAAATTGAAAAGTTTTCGAGATATAATCTGCCTTAAATATGGAATTAAACATTTCCAGAGTCATATCCATTGCAATAATATCTTTAATGATAGTTTCCGAAATTTGAAAATATTTTCATGTACACTGATGGAAAGATACACAAAGCAATATGACTGTTTTCGTAAATATCAAATGTTATACAAACGTTACAGAACAGTCAATGATAACTTAAATTAAAATGTCACATATCTTTAACGATCTCATATCTGAAGTTTAAATAAATTGTTTATATATATTTATTTTTATAATTGTGTTTCGTGAATTTTCATTTTATGTAAAGAATAATCAAAATTCTAATGCTGTTCTGTTAGTTATTACGAATTTCAAACTTTTGGCAATCGGTTTCATGAGTACATTTCCACAAAATTCGATCAAAAATAAGAATTTCGAGATCATTAGTTTTTTTGGAAGTTCTGAGAAACATAAATCATATAATCCACATATAAATATAAACGATTGGTTGTTTTTGTTCGATTTTACTTTAATTTTTATTCAGTAACTTACATAAAATATAACTAAGGCTAGGCTTCTGGAAACTAAAAATCATATATAAGTTGTTTGAGTGATTACATATGATTTTTATAGCTATTTTAGTGCTTATATGCCCTAGATTTAAATACAACAGAACATTTACATAGTACCAAATTTTGGGAATCGATTGAAATTTTAAATAAAAAGAATTACGTCTGACTAAGTATAGATGTAGTGTAGATTATCGCATCATATACTTAACACTATTTATAATGTAATAGGCATTTTATAACGATGTTCCGTAGTAGATGATTGCCAATATCATTTAATACGTTAAACTTTCTAGTAATATATAGTATATAACAGTTAAGCCAATCAGTGATCAGTAGTGTTCAGATTCCATCCGATTTTTAAATATATGTAGTGGAAAATATAAATATTGTATATGTGTGCATGTTCGTCTTGTGTTTAACATACAATACGTTTCGATAATTTTCGATTTAAACTGTTTTTTCGAAAAATCTTACAGTAAGTTGAATGTATACTAATTTAAAGCATATATAGACTATTTAATCTTTATTTATATATTTATACCATATCTGAATTAATGCTTTAAAACACAAATAATGCAATCTTAGTTTTGAGAATATGATAATAAAAACTTCTCATTCTGTAATATTTAGTATTTCTTTTTATTAAATTAAAATAAATCTTCATTTTCTCCGGAGAAGTAAACACATTTTAAATGTTTTGTATCTGTTTAATTCGCTACAAATTTACTTGTATTATTCTTCATTTCACTCTCTCATTAAGTATTGTCACGGTTAAATATTAGAATCATGACAAATTTGACCCTCTGGGTTTTTTGCAAATCTCCACGTTTTGAGACGTCCTAACCCCCCCAAAAAGTGCTTAAAAAAGACAGGGGAAAATTTCGTGAAAATTATATATAGCCCTATATATAATGTTCTGTATGTGTGTTGGTCGATTTCATTTAATATCTCAGGATGGGCAAAAATGAAATTTGGCATAGTAACTTATAGGGGAGATCTGGGCAAGATCGGCATGTTAAGCTTTACTTAAATTTTGTGTAATAAATACTGCTGTAAACTGAAAAAAAAAGCTTTGCATATTGTCTATTGGAATGTTACCTTACTATAGAACTGGTTAAAATCAGTTTGGAAATAAAAATAATTAAAATAATTACAACTTTACAAGAAGAGAGAAATTGACGAAGTTGCCCCGGGTATAGGGGCAAGATCGGCAACTTCTCTCTTTTTGTAAAGTTGTAATTATTTTAATTATTTTTATTAAAGTTGCCCCTGGTATAGGGGCAACAGTAATGGGGCAAGATAGGCACGTATATAAAATTATGTTATTAACAATGTATAAGTTGGAATTCACTATTAAAACAAAGAAATACAAATCCAACACCCATTTAATATTATTACAACGAAATGCAAGTTCAAAGACATATATACATGAATAACAAATGCAAACATGTTTTCATTTATCATCTGTTTGATTTTTATCCTTTGCTTCTAATGTGGCTTTATGTTGCCGATCTTACCCCGCTAGTCATGATTTCGAAACATTAAGTACAACCCTGAGAACAGAATGCCAAGCCACGATCTGGCCACGTGAATAAGTTGAAGTTACATCCTTCTAACAGGAAAAGTAACTTTCGTTATCATGGAATTATAACAAAACCTGCCAATTCAATATAAATGGAAAAAAAATATTATATGGAATTGAACGAAAATGAAAATTTGCTTGATAATTCAACTACGCTTGTTGGAGAACAATAAAAACACTACACTCAACAAGCCACCAATAAAACTCAACTGCCTAACCTATAACCAAAGTCTCCTTTTAATTTGTTTTTTAAAAAAAGCGCTTGACAAACTTGCCCCGCATGCCGAAGTTGCTCCGATCTCCCCTATATAATGGGCATTGATGTTATTCAATTTTAGTAATTAAAATTCGAGGAGGAGGGGGTAGAGGATGTCATGTATTATATCTCGAGTGGGATCGGACTTAATGAAGATTTTATTCGTTATTGGCATTTACAATTTCTTAAATTCATCTCTACTCTCAAAATTAAGTCTTTTGCCTTTTTATAATGATTAATAATATAAAAGTTATTTTTAATAATATCTCATCACAAACTTTTTAAACAATTTTAACTTCATCTTAATGTCTTTATATTTCTTAAACATAACTAATTTTTTATTTCTATCATCATTTAATAAGAATAAATTTTTCTTCTTTGAAAAATTGAGTTATATATAAATAAATATTTATTTAAATATAAGTTTTATATAACTTTAGTCTTCTAATATTGAATTTAGTAATCATATATTAAATTGAATCATATATTTTAGTTTTATATTTTTATATGTTTGCTGTGAGCGTTCTGAATCTAATTCTTAACTCGAATATAACTTCAATGTTTTTTATTATAAAAAGCACAATAATGTAAAAAATATTAAATAGAAATAAAAATTATTTCTGGTTTATTTCACAGTTTATAGCTTCTGTAATTCTATTATCGACACGAACCTTCCAGCTGAACATAAAAGATTTGTATCCATCTAAGTCTGTTAAAAGACCATATAAATCTTCTATGTGAAAATGCTCAAAGTTCAAAGATAAATCTAATCTGTACCGAATTAATCTTTATTTTCCAGACCGTGATAATTTAACAAAAACAATCCGGTCCATTGTCATTTTATTATAACTGTTTTCATCTCATCTAAAGTCTAGTTAGCGATTTTTCTCTTACATCTCGAGTAATTATTTACAAAGAATAAGCTTTACACACAAAAAGGTTTAAATTAAACTTATGTTTACATATGAAAGAAACTTGTTCATAATAATTAGAATTTAACAAATTATACTAATTGATAATAGAAAAATTATATATTGATTTTATTATAAAACTTTAAAAATTTATATATGAAATTTTGTTGATTTTTAATGGTGACTTTTTTAGTTCAATTTATTTAAATCATTTATTCACATTGCTTCTTGACTATCTTAATATAAATAACTATTATTTTAATATTTTTAATCTTAGTATTTTTCTATTTAACTCAATGTAAAAATATTAATTATTTAACTTAATTTTAAAACATTTTAATCACTTTTCAATTCTCAGTTTAAGATTTAAACTTTATTATAAATTATAACTAATAGCAATTTAATAATAATTATAAATTTCTAATTTTGTAAATTTATCAGTTTTATTTTATTATAAAATCGTCTCGATATTTTATATAAGTCATGGAGGTTTTTATTTCCAAATTAAGACAAATCATTTATAAATTACAGATTTTATTTAGATTAAATTACGATTTTATTTGTCTGGAACATGTTTTAGAATTTTATAAATTCTTATTCCAAATCATTTTTTGTAATTGAATTGACAAAACAATTGCAATTCCCACGATATTATAAATAAATAGTGTGGTAAGATGGAATTAGCTAGGTTATAATAGTCTTGTTCTGATGGCAGATTACAAAATCCACAATGAAATTCGAATAATAAAAATTTTTATTCCAACGTGAACAGCTTTCTTATATTTCTGAATATTTATGCTCTTTATAAATATTACATTTACCAATTGATTTTGCCTCAAAAGATTTATGTCCAGTGTCCTGTGACTCAATACTGCTTTTAGATATTACAAGAGATATCAATTTCAATTTTTAACCGAGATAAAAAAATGTAAAAAATAAATAATTTTACGAAGTTCTATGAAACTGAATCTAAATTAATATACTTCTGAAATAAAACTTTAATTTAGTATTGTTCTGTATATAATCTTTGCTTTTATTTGTGATGTCATGGAGACTCTGGAATCGTATTTAAATAAGGAAAGATTATTGTAAACAAACTATGAAACTTGTATTCAATGTTAGTTTCATGAACTTTAAAAATATATGAAAATAAGTGTAGGATATTGCTATTTTATTAAACAAAAATATGAAATATTTTTTTTTCTGAACTCATTCTTCCGATCAATAATAATGTAAATAAACTTTTCATTTTTGTCTGATCTCTTATGAAAAATTGTAATGGTTTATTATCTTTGAATGAAATATTAAAATGACAAATATTTTAGTTAAATTTCACCTTGAAATTAATTATTTTCCTTTCAGCCTTGTTTTTGATCGAATGGGTAAAAAATTGAATTGTTGACGCTTTTTGTATAAACTCTTTTTTTCATATTAATAAAAATTAAATATATAAATACAACAGTTATTTCATACAAATTTAATATAATCGTATGCATTTTACGATCATCTAATTCACGAAATTATACATAACCTTCTCATTCTGTAATATTTAGTATTTCTTTTTATTAAATTAAAATAAATCTTCATTTTCTCCGGAGAAGTAAACACATTTTAAATGTTTTGTATCTGTTTAATTCGCTACAAATTTACTTGTATTATTCTTCATTTCACTCTCTCATTAAGTATTGTCACGGTTAAATATTAGAATCATGACAAATTTGACCCTCTGGGTTTTTTGCAAATCTCCACGTTTTGAGACGTCCTAACCCCCCCAAAAAGTGCTTAAAAAAGACAGGGGAAAATTTCGTGAAAATTATATATAGCCCTATATATAATGTTGTGTATGTGTGTTGGTCGATTTCATTTAATATCTCAGGATGGGCAAAAATGAAATTTGGCATAGTAACTTATAGGGGAGATCTGGGCAAGATCGGCATGTTAAGCTTTACTTAAATTTTGTGTAATAAATACTGCTGTAAACTGAAAAAAAAAGCTTTGCATATTGTCTATTGGAATGTTACCTTACTATAGAACTGGTTAAAATCAGTTTGGAAATAAAAATAATTAAAATAATTACAACTTTACAAGAAGAGAGAAATTGACGAAGTTGCCCCGGGTATAGGGGCAAGATCGGCAACNTTTATTAATAGAGAAGAAAATATCACTCAAAATTATTACTGTTTCTTTTTATTTTCAATTTCATTATGCGGCTTATCAAATAAAGCATGGTAATTATTAATGTCATTAAAATATTCTTCAAGCAAGTAATAAAAATAAATGATAAGTAGCACTTTAATTTAAGATAATAAAATGAAGCGATTTACAATTTAATAAATAATATAAAATATTGTCTTAATTTTATTTGAAACCATTTAAATACCTTAAATGTGTTTAAATGTTTAAATTCCATTTTTTCAACGTTTATTATCAAATATTTTTAAAGAAAAATCATAAACGGTCCTTAATTAATCATTAATTAATAAAACTCATAAATATTAGCAAAGGTAATTTGAGTAATTTAAGAAAAACTTGATTTTTGGTTTAACATCGTTCATTGTTGAATAATTTGTGAAATAAAAAAATGTCATTTGACTTATTAAATTAATATAAAGAAAATAAATAAATATTTTAATTAATTTTATTATTTACTTTTACAATAAATTAATTGTAGAATTAAATTAAATTTAACACAATTTGTAGAATTTTCATCAGTCGAAATGCATATGATTGGCATCTTAAAATAAATTAATACAATTAAAAATTTTTACAATAATACTAAACATGATTTTAATTGGGTGTTATTAATGTTATTGTTATTAAGTGTTATTTTTAAAATGTATTTAATTATTCTTATCATTATTACGTACGAGGCAATAAAGAATAATTATTTCTTAATGAGAAAGAACGAATTGCTGAAGAACGGTTCAGATAAGTAGCTGTCAATTGAAAATGTTTGAAGTTAATTTCCTGATTAAAACTGTGTTTACAGTATAAACTCTATCACTTGGTGTCATTTATTAATTTTAATCATTAAAACTAACACGAGCGTAAGAAGAACTGACAAGCATTTCTTTATGAAACTTTGTTATTATCTTAAGTCTTTTTGTCGTTTTATAATTAATTTTATAATGAGATTTGTGTAATGTCTTAATTAAATTATACATTATATTAGTATACTAATTATTTCTTATGTAAAATCTCGCATTTTATCTACATATCTTTTTACATTTGTTAGGTAATACCAAAACACATGCCTTCCTTAATTACAACGAAAAAAAACAATAATATAGAAAATTTTATACAAAATTTTAAAATAAAAAGTTAATTCGAAGATTTCTAAATAGTTATAAACTTACAAATTAGTTACTTTGTGTAAATAAATACACGAGAAGCTTAATTTTATAAAGGTGAATCTATTCAAAGTCAACTTTTATTTGCTGTTTCTCATTTTCTCTTTATGCTTAGTGTCGGGAGTTGGAACAACTTTTCTATTTTCTATTTAATTTCCACGTCAAACAATAGCAGAAGCGATCAAAACATTCCTTTCGTGTTAAATTTAATGAAGGCAGAAAAGGTTAATTGCTAATATAACTAACTGAAACTTCTTCATCGTTTCTTGCAAATTCCTAAAATTTTATGACATTAGATTCAAATACCTTCGACAAAGTTAGCTGTAAAAACAGAAGCGAAAAATCAGTTACTTTATTCAATATAATTTAGTAATTTTATCTTAAATATCCGTAAATATTTAATAAGAAACAGTTAAAAAATATATTTTCATACAAATAGATAATGAAATATACAACGATGATGCGTGAGAAGTTATACTAGGCACTTACTTTTGAATTTGGAATTAAAAAATATATAAATAATTGAATGTTTACAACTATCATTAATAGAATTAATACCTTATAACCTAATTATTTTGAAACAATAAATTATGGATGGTTTTAATCAATTTAAATAACAATAAAATAATTTATTCAGACTTCCTGAAATTTCTTTTTATAAATACCAGAAAACAAAACTAATTTTTAAGTTAAATAATTCACGTGGAATTAGAATAATTATCAGATGATCTCTTTACTTTCATTTTAATCCTTCCCTGTGCAACAGAACAAGTAGCTTTAGAAATTTAAAAAACCTTTAAACAATGCTCAAATAATACAGCAGAAGTAAAAATTATTATATTTATCTAAAAATTCTTTTAGAAGTAAAATTTTTTCGTATAAATAATTACTCATGAAAATTATAAATCCTTCAAGTGTTTTTCTATAAAATAGAAATAAAATTTCCATTAGATATTTAGAAAGTTGTGCAAAAGTAATCGCTCTAAGTATATTATAATGGAGAAACCAGATTTAAGAGTTGATAGAGTTCTTTTTCTTATCATATACTTTATCTGATTATAAACAAAATCCATTTTGCAATAAAAGTAAGTTGGTTTTATTTCATAAATTCGAATGTACTTTAAATCCCAATGGCTATATTTTTCTTTAGAGAATAATTCTTGAAGCTGCTTCAATTATACTTAATACTTTAAAATTTTCGTTAAATAGAGATATAATAAAAATATATATATTATTATCATTAATTTAAATAATAAAATATTAT